>NC_080165.1:72614551-72799551 GCF_950295315.1 Erinaceus europaeus | reverse complement strand
GGAGAAGGAGAAGGAGAAGAAGAAAAAGAAAACTACAGACCAATATCCTGATGAACAACACAGATTGTAAGATATTGAACAAAAGTCTAGCAAGCCTGATATAAGAGTACATTTAAAAAGTTTGTGAATCATGGCCAAGTAGGATTTATCCCAGGGATGTAAGACTGGTTCAATATACATTAAATCAGTAGTATGATCCATTACATTAACAAAAGGAAAATCCAAAGCTACATAATTATTTTAGTCACTACCGAGAGAGCTTTTGGTGAGATCCAATATAGTTTCATGATCAAAACATTCAGCAAAATGGGAGTTGATGAACAATTCTTCAATCTAGTTAGCCTTATAATAACAAACTTACAGATAGTATCATACTCAAAGGTGAGAAACTGAAAGACTTCCTTTTCATATCAAGTACAAAACATGTCTGTTCACTATCACTGTTACTATTTAGCATAGTCTTAAAACTCCTAGCCACAGATATCAGGCAAGAGAAAAGAATAAAAGGGAGGCAAATTGGAAGTGAAGGGGGGTAGGGTGATAGCGTAGCAGGTTAAGCGGACATGGTGCAAAGCCAAGGACCAGCATAAGGATCATAGTTTGAGTCCCAGGCTCCCCACCTGCAGGGGAGTTGCTTCACAGGTAGTGAAGCAGGTCTGCAGGTGTCTATCATTCCCTCCCTCTCTCTGTCTTCCTCTCCTCTCTCCATTTCTCTCTGTGCTATCCAACAATGATGACATCAATAGCAACAACAAAAATAACTACAACAATAAAACAAGGGCGCCAAAAGGGAAAAAAATAAATATTAAAAAAATTGGAAGTGAAGAAGTAAAATACCACTATATGCAAATGGTATGTCTACACAGATACATGTATATACACATTGATATAAGTGATAGTATACATAGAAAGTCCAAAAGAATCCAACAGAAAACTCCTGAAAATTGTTAAACAATAATAGTAAGGTAACAGACTACAAAATCAATTTACAAGAATTAGAGAGAGAATCCCCCATGCAAACACTAATTGAGAAAAAGAAATCCAGAAGTAAATCCTATTTACAACAGCAGCAGCAAAAAAAAAAAAAAAAGTCACATGTATAAGAATAAACTTAAAGGGCCAGGTGATGGTACACCTGGCTAAGTACACACATTACAGTGCACAAGGACCCAGGTTCAAGCCCCTGCTTCCCCCCTATGGGGGGGGGAAGCTTCATGAGTGGTGGTGCAGGTCTGCAGGTGTTTCTTTGTCTCTCCCTCTCTACCTCCCTCTCCTCTCAATTTCTCTCTGTCTCTATCCAATAATAAATAACAAAAATGTTTGGGGGGAAGAATAAACTTAACAAAGTAAGTGAAAGAATTATACACAGAAAAGTGTAAGCCACTACTAAGTAAGTAGAAAAAGATAGAAAGAAATGGAAATATATCTTATGCTAATGGACTGGAGGAAGTAATATTCTTAAAACAACAATCATACCCAGAACCACATACAGATTTAATGCAGTCCCTATCAAATGACCCCCCAAATTCCTTAAGAGAATAGAATAAAAGCTAAAAACATCCCCCCCCCGGCACCAGAAAATACTCAGAGTTGCCAAAGCAATCCAGAGGGGGAAGAAAGAACAAAAATGAAGGTATCGTGCACCCTAACCTCAAATTATAGTACAGGGCTATTATAATCAATTCAGTCTGATACTGAAACAAAAAATGATATGTAATCCAGTGGAATAGAATTCTGATCCCAGAAATGAGCCCAAACACCTACAAGCAACTAATTTTTGAAAAGGGGGACTAATTTTTGAAAAGAGGGACTAAAGCCCATTGTTTTGCCTTTGTGGAAAACAATCTAGAGGTTCATACCTTATGACTAAGAATGGACAGCATTTTCCATAAATGTTGGGAAAATTGTCATGGAACATGTAGAAGAATGAAAGAGAACTACCACATATCACCCTGTACACGTCAACTCCAAATTAGACCAGAAACCATAAAAATACACAGAAGAAAACATTGACAGAACACTCCATAATGTTTGCTTTGGAAATACCTTTGAAGAATCAAGTCCAACAGCAAGGAAAACAAAAACAAAAATAAGCCAATAGAACTACATCAAACTTAAAATTTTCTGCACAGCCAAAGAAAAAATTACCCCCGCCCCAAAAAAGATAGATTCTTCTCCCTACCGAATGGGAGAAGACCACTATAAGCCATATGTTGGACAGAGGTCTAATAGCCAAAATAAAGAATTCATTAAACTCAGTAAAGACAACAACAAAACTCCAGTAAAAACTGAGGAAAGGATATGGGCAGAATCTTTACCAAAAAAGATATACTGGTAGCAAACAGATAAGGAAAAAAATGCTCAGTCATTCATTATTAGAGAAATGCAAATGAAAACAATAAGACATCATTATAAAAGACACGAAGTACATTAGAAAAAAGATAAAATTTCAATTGTTGGAAATGCTGGGCCATACATTGCTGGCGGTAATTGGCCTTACTCCTATGTAAAACTGTTCAGATGCATCAGGACACTAGAAATGAACTTACACAGAAATAATCACCCCTCCCCCCCCGCAAGCTCATAGTAGCACAATTCATAACTGTTCAAACTTAGAAGCAACCCAGATGCCAGACCAAGTGGCTAAGAAAGTTGTGGTATATATACATAAACAGAATACTACACAGTTTCAAAAATGTTGAAATCTCCTTTGCTTCAGGCAAGATGGCAGGCATTTGAAGGAATGATGTTAAGTGAGATAAGCCAAAAGGAGGATGAGTTCAGTTGATCTCACTCATCTGTTGAAAGAGTGATATCTGGTTCTCTTTCTCTCTCTCTCTCTCTCTCTCATTAATAAATGCATAAAATACTTTAAAAGTAATTTTTTTAATTCCAGCAACAGAAACTTTGACCTTGCTAATGCTAAGAAAGGCCTAATAACAAATATATGTAAAATTGATGCTGGTACCTGTAATCTTATAAAATTAAGCCAGTAATTCTCAATTTTAGCCAAGATATAGAATCATTTGGGAGTGTTATCTAAAAATATCAATATCTGGGTCCCTTCCCCAAAGATTCAGACTTAAGTGTCTTGGGATGGATTTCAGACATTATTATAGAAAATAAAATCTTTCTCAATGTGACTGTAATGCAGTGAACTACATATGACACAAAGATTTTCTATTTCTCCTACAATGTCTGTAGCAGGAAAAAAAAAAAAGCATAAATCAATACCTGCAAAGTGAAAGTTGCCTATTTGCCACTTTCTAACCTCTAATTCACCTCAGAGAATAGCACTCTGGCTTTCACATTCACCATCAACACAAAATGCACACACTAAGATTGACAGCTAACTTCTACCTGACAGATCTAGAGTTTTTTCAGTACTCCATCTTCCTGCATCATATTACATCATTAGAGTCTTTTTCTTGAGATCACATTTCAAATTAAATATCCCCTATTTTGTAAAATATGCTGTCTATCCAACTGTACAACAGTAACCAGTAGATTTTCTTCTGTGTCTCAACCTTATAATTTTTGGTGTTTCCCATATCTTTCTCATCCCATACAATTGCTTTCCTGTAGGGCATCCCACTCATGTTCACATTGTCAACTACTCTTAAGAAAAGCAAATACTTGATTCCTATCTCTATTCTCTCTCCTGGGCCTCAGTTTCATACATAAATTTGCATACTCTTGCCACTTGCTTCATTGTTGAACAAGAATCTTGGACCTTGAGGGAATTTTTTTGTGTATTTGTTTTGTTTTTTAAAGCCTTTCATTTATTTATTGGGTAGGGACAGAGAGAGAAAGCTTGAGGGAGTTATATTCTGGGGCCTGTCACTTTACATAGGATCTATTTATCTATGCACTGTACAGGGAAGAGTGGTCATTACTCTTATGAAACTGAGAATGAGGAGGCCAGGCTGTGACACAGCATGCAACGATCCAAGTTCAAGCCCCTGGTCACCACCTCAAGGGGGAAAATTTCAGGGATAGTAAAGCACGTCTGGAGGTGTCTCTCTGTTTCTCTCCCTCTCTACTTTCCCCTCCCTTCTCAATTTTTCTGTCTCTATCCAATAATAAATACATAAAAAAGAAACTGAGAATGTTGAATAAGTGCTTTTAAATTAATGCAGTCATATTTATTTATTCTTGGTTTGATCTCCTTTGCCAGTAGATTTGAGTTTTCAAATACATCTCTTTTTTTCCCCCCTCCAGGGTTATTTCTGGGGCTTGGTACCTGCACTACAAATCCACTGCTCCTGCAGGGTATTTGTTCCCTTTTGTTGCCCTTGTTGTTTATCATTGTTGTAGTTATTATTGTTGTTGTCATTGTTGTTGGATAGGACAGACAGAAACCAAGGGAGGGAAGATGGGGGGCGAGAAAGATAGACACTTGCAGATCTGCTTCACTGCTTGTGAAGCGCCGCCCCTCCATGCAGTTGGGGAGCTGAGGGCTCAAACCCAGATCCCTATGCCAGTCCTTGCACTTCGCACCATGTGCACTTAACCTGCTGTGCTACCATTCGCCCCCCCACCAAATACATTTCTCAATGTCAGCTTTGCAGTGTACCCTAAGTTTTCTGCTACTTATTCTAAATTTTAAGAGCTGATATCCTCATCTCTACTCCATTTTTAAAGCTTATGTATAATGATATAGTTTCATTTCTTTTATGAATATCCTATTTTCCTGATATGATTTTCTGAAGAGGCTTTATCTTCCCCATTGTATAATCTAGAGTATTCTGTCGTTGGTAAAATGACTGTATATGTATAAGTTTATTTCTCAGATCTCTGTTCTCTTCCACTTTTTTTGAATCTCTCTTTTTTCAATAGCATACTGTTTTATTTTTTTTTAATATTTCACATTTATTTATTGAGTAGAAATAAATAAAATTGAGAAGAGGAGGGGAATAGATATAGAGGGAAAGACACCTGTAACACTTCTTCACTGTTGGTGAAATTTTCCCTTTGCATGTGGGGACCAGTGGCTTCAATCTGGATCCTTGCACATTGTACCTATCTGCTCCACCAATGTACTATTGCCAGGCCCAGCATACTGCTTTAATAATCATTGCTTTGCAGTATCTTTTGATGTCAGGAAGCACGGTGTCTCTATTTTCTTCTCTTTGGATATGCAGAATCTTTTGTGATAAAAAAAAAATGGAATTGTTTGTTCTGTTTTTTTGAAGAATATCTCTGGGGTTTTGGTAGAGGTTACTTTTATTTATAACTGCTTTAGGTAAGATCACAGTTTTTAACAATTTTTATTCTTCTGATCTATGGACATAGTGTATGTTGCTTTTTTTCTGTTCTATGTTTTAAATTTCTTATTTACCACTGTGTAGGTATTTCACTTCTTGTTAGGTTTACTCCAAGGTATTTTATCTTTATTAACGTAGCATTATTCCTAAGAGTCATAATATTGGCAATAATGGTAATAGCAGAAAAGGTATTTTCATGAGTGAAATATTTTCATATTTTATGTCACACATTATACAGTGTCCATATTCAAATTTATCTCTGTGGTATCAGAATATAGGAATAGCATAGTACCCCACATTTCATATTACTAGAGTTATAAATTAGTAGTTTTACCTTATTCCTTGAATAAAGAGGGTTTCCATGAAATCTTTCATAAACTATAATGACATAAAGCAAAAAGAAACTATTATCATTAATCTATATAAAAAAGAGTGGTGGGGAGGGACAGATCCTAAAAGCAGCTTAACAAGTAGCAGAGAAAGCCTAAAATGAACATGAAATAGAGTAAAACCAAGAATGATGTCACAAATACATCACCTGTATGAAGTAGGTCCTTAGGATTTAAGTAGAGCTACCAGTCTGGGTGCACATTGCCTCATTTTTTCTCTTTTTTTTTTATAGGGAAGAGAGAAATTGAGAGAGGAGGGGAAGAGACAGGAAAGGAGAGAAAACTTGCTTCATCCCTTGTGAAGCGACCCCCCCCCTGCAAGTGGGGGGCTGGGGTTCTAACAGGGATCCTTGCGTGGGTCTTTGTGCTTCATACTATGTGTGCTTAACCCAGTGTGCCACCACCTGGCCCCCCACATTGTCTTTTTAACAGCTGAAAAACACAACTGTAAAATAAACATAGAATGATACTTGCAATTTTTTTTTTTTTTTGTCCTTTGCCATAAAAGCAAAATCTCCACTTCAGATTCCCTTTGGTTAGCAAAATCAGGTACAGCAAGTTCTCCAGTGAGCTTGCCTCATTCTAATGTTAATGAGAAAAAGAAAACTCCAACGGTACTGAACAAAAAAATATTATTTGAGAACTTGATCTCATATGTGATTTCTTTAGAAGTCACATTTTCCAAGAATTTCGACAAAGAGAGGCCAGGACTTAACAGTACTAATGCAAGTCTTTTGTTAAAGCTAAGTGGCATGATGCCTCTTCAACAAGAAAGAATAACTGGAATTGCTTGTAATATCTAAATTAAACATCTCATTTAATAATAAATTTATATGAATTATGACTCCAAAGATGTCTAGCCAATACTAAGTAATAAATATCTATGTAAATGTGCTATTTCACTTGTCTCCAAGTGCTTTGTAATGTATACAAAAACAAAAATCCAACCAGGAGTTTGGCAAGTGAAATCATTCCATTACTGAATATATAGACTTTGTCATATTCAAGTCATCTTCCTAGTGTTAAATATTTAAATCAGTTCCTGTTATAATTTCCTTTTGTTTACAGGTTGATAAGAATACTAGGTTCAAATCACCCAGTGGGTCTTCTATTTCTGTTTCTTAGTATGTAGAGTATATCCAAGCTGTTTCATGGGCCCTGTGATGGTGGTTGAGGGTTGGGGAGGGACAGAACTTTGATGGTGGATGTTGTGATTTACACACATACATATATGAATGTGAAACTATACCCCCCAAACTTAGAATTTTGTAAAACATGATGTAATCACTAATACTTTTTTAAAAGAATACAAAATACCAGTTTCAATGTTCTGAAACTTGCCTACGAACAGAGATTCTCAAACATACTTTTTAAGTTTTCATCTCCTCCTTCAAGAATCTCTTTTCTAAAACTTTTTTTCTTTTATGTGATAAGACAGAAATTGAGAGAGGAGAGGAAGTGACAGAGGGACAGAGAGAAACACCTGTAACCCTGCTTCATAGCTTGTGAAGCTTCCATTCATGCAGGTAGGAACAGGGGCTTGAACCACTGCCCTTACACATGGTTGTGCCACTGCCTTGCCCCTCAGCATATCCATAAACAGAAATTTAGTTTATAGCCAAATTGGTGACAAAAATTTTTGAATCTCCTGCCTGTTAATTTTAATATATTCATTTGTTTATTATTGGATGGAGACATAGAAATTGAGAGGAGAGGAAGAAAGAGAGGGAAAATGACAGAGATACCTGCAGCCTTGCTTCATCACTCATGAAACCTCCCCCCTACAGGTGGAGACCAGGGCCATTAATGTGGGTCCTTGTGCACTGTAATGTGTGCATCTAGCCAAGCACGTCACTGCCTGGCTTCTCTCCTATTTATAATACTGATCTTCTTACAGATAACAGGATAAAGTTTCAAGCAGTTTTCATGGATAATTCACCATTATGAATTAAATTATATATGGAATAGATAGATGGATTAAGACTGGAATTCTCAGAGCCTAGTGGTAACACACATGATAGAATATACATTGCCAGTTCAAGAATCCAGGTTCAAACTCCTCCCCAGCTGCGGGTGGGAAGCTTGACAAGCTGCAGTGCTACAGGTGTCTCTCCAGTTTTGCCCCTATCAGGAATAAAAAGGGAGGGGGTAGGTGAGGGAAATAAATGACTGCTAGGAACATTTGGAGTAATCATAAAGAAGACTGATGTTGAGCGGAAAAAAAAAAACAAAAAAAAACAACCTAGGCTGGCAAAATAAGTCACTTGGATGATGGACCTGCTTTGCCATGTATGTAATCCAGGTTCAAACCAGGCCTGCATCATATTGGAAGAAACATCAGTGTATCAGTCTCTCTAAACAAACTTGGCCTGGAACAGTAAAGCACCCAGTGATGATAAAAAAAAATTAAAAGAGGAGAAGGAGGGGGAGGAAGAAGAAAGGAAAATGTAAAAGAGGAAAAAGGAGGAGGAGGAGGAGAGGAAGAGGGTGAAGGGGAGAAATTTCTCCTGTTCTTTCAACATAGAATGGTTATTTACTCTGTAAAATTGAAAGTTTCATGAGAAATTCGCTTTTAGAAAATTTTTTTGTTATTGTTTGTTTTAATTGCCACCAGGATTATTGCTGGAGCTTGGTGCCAGCACTACAAATCCACTGCCTTTAGCAGCCAGTTTTTCCTTTCTTCGTTTTTTTTCTTTCTATTTTTATTTGGTAGGACAGAGATTGAGAGAGGAGGTGGGAACAGAAGGGAGGAGAGACAGAAAGACACCTGGAAATCTGCTTCACCTGTGATAAAATTTACCCCCCTGCAAGTGGGGCTGAACCTGGTCCTTTTACATTGAAATGTGTGTGCGCAACCAAGTCTGCCACCACTCAGCCCCTAGAAAGAAGTGTGTGTGTGGGTGTGTGTGGGTGTGTGTGTGTGTGTGTGTGTGTTTAAGAGTTGGTAATCTTGCCACTTAATCTAATTATTATTATGTTTACATAAAAGGAATTTGGAGGCAACAGGAGACAGTTAAAACAGTAAAGCACAAATTTTACCAGGCAGAAGAACATGGGTGTAAGCCCCCAGCCACCACTTGGGAGCACCACGCAAGCAGAGAAGAAGCTTCACAAGTGGTGAGGACTGCCCGGTGGTATATTTTCACCTCTGTATCTCTCTCTGTCTCACACCCTTTTCTAGATAAAAGAAAAAAAATATTTTGGGAGATTTGGAAGTGTGCATATGCAGAGCATTTGAGGCAGTGTGGGAGGAAAAAAAATGGTTTGAAGAAAATAAAGTTTAATAAATCAAACAACTATGGGGCCAGACGGTGGTGAGTCCTGTTAAGCACAAGTACTAAGTTTAAGAACCGCATAAGGATCCGGGATTTGACCTCAGCTCCTCACCTGCAGGTGTATGGCTTCACAAGCAGTGAAGCAGCTCTGCAGATGTCTGTCTTTTTCACTCCCTTTCTGTCTCCCCTTCCCCTCTCAATTTCTCTCTGTCCTATTGAATAAAATGGAAAAATAAATGGCTGCCAGGAGCAGTGGATTTAGTAGTGCTTGCTCTGAGCCCTGATGACTGGAGGCAAAATAATAATATCAATGTTAATAATAATAAAATAAATAAAATAATTAATATTTCAAATATGTTTCCTCACCAGAATGTGAAAAAATCACTCTACTCTCAAAGACAGCTTCTTATCAATACAAACTTAACACGGGCAAAAAATCAGCTAAATAACTAAAAGAAATGTAGACAAGGGGCCAGGTGGTAGTGCACTTGGTTGAGCGCATGTATTACAGTGTGCAAGGATCCCAGTCCCCACCTGCAGGGGGCAAGCTTTGCAAGTGGTGAAAGAGTGCTGCAGGTCTCTTTCTCTCTCTCTCTCTCTCTCTCTCTCTCTCTCTCCCCCTCTTCCCTCTTAATTTTTGGCTGTATATATATCCAATAAATAAAGATAATAAAAGGGGTGTTGGGCTGTAGCACAACAGCGCAGTGAGTTAACCGTACATGGCACGAAACTCGAGTACCAGCATAAGCAATTCGGTTCGAGGCCCAGGCTCCCCACCTGCAGGGGGGTCGCTTCACAAGCGATGAAATGGGTCTGCAGGTGTCTATCTTTCTCTCCTCCCTCTCTGTCTTCCCCTCCTCTCTCCATTTTTCTCTGTCCTATCAAATAATAATGACAGCAATGACAACAATAATAGTAACCACAACAATGATGAAAACGAGCAACAAAAAGGAAAATAAATAAATAAAATATTTAAATATACAATAAAAAACTTAAAAAGAATAAATGTAGGCAAAAGTAAGGGCACCACTAATCTCACCATTTTCTTCAATGGCATCTCTAATAACGAGTGATGCATTTATGAGTAATGCTTTTAGGATGGAGCAAGAACTACCTGTTGTGCACTAAAACTGATCAGCCCCATTTGGCCAAAGCCTACATGGCCTTCTGTGATCCACAGACATTCGCATTGACAACCAGGAAATCTGCCAGACAATTTTTCTCTGCAGCATATGAGCCAGAAAGAGAGAGAGAAAGAGAGAGAGAGAGAGAAAGAAAGAAAGAAAGAAAGAAAGAAAGAAAGAAAGAAAGAAAGAAAGAAAGAAAGAAAGAAAGAAAGAAAGAAAGAAAGAAAGAAAGAAGAAACCAAGGCAGAAATTCCCTTGGCTGCCAACATAAGTTCTCTCTTTGGATTTCTAGCAGGAACACTTGGGAGGAAGGAAGGAGGGAGGGAAGGAGGGAGGGAGGGAAGGAAGGAAGGAAGGAAGGAAGGAAGGAAGGAAGGAAGGAAGGAAGGAAAGAAGGAAGGAAAGAAGGAGAAGAAAAGTGGCTGAACACTTGAGCATCCACTCAGTGTCACATGTTGAAGCAGCAATCTTTGAGTGCCATTTTAGGATCCATATCTGCTCCTTTATTTTGTTGCTCAAAGACCATACACAGAAGAATACATAAGTAAATAATTTTAATCCTTTACATAACTTTTTTAAACTCAATATATTTATCATTATCTTTATGAGGTAGGTATTCATTGAAAAATGAATGCACTTTACTATTTGATATTTGAAAATGCATATAAATGAATAGTTTAAAATACATAAAATCATATAACTGAGAATATATGATCACAGTCATAATAATACACCTAGATAATTGGGCATACATTTACTTGAGAAATATTTCTAAATATTTACTATGCATTGGCACTATAATCTGTTAGAAGACATGGATTTTTACCTTCCCCCAAATATCTTGTGAAGAAGAGATAACATAGCATCAGGAATAATATTATCTATAAATTCTAGATATAGATGACCATAGTTCATAGCCCAAAACTCCAAAACTGGGGAAATGTATTTAGCAAGACTTTCCAAAGGCAGTAATAACAAATCAAGTCTTAAAGTATGGATAAGAAAATGTCACATGAAAGAGTAGAAGAGTCATTCAGATATATACAGATATATATGTGTACATACATATGCAGAGATACTAAGAAGCATAAAAGAGAGATTTTTCAGATAATTATCACATATTCAAAACAAGGGTAGAATGGTAAGAAATGACAAAGAAACTTCAGTGCCAAATTAAGTAGTTTGAATTTTAGCCTTGATAAAAGGGAAACATTTAAATAATTTTGGGAGTTAAAAATATTGTAATTTTTAATTTTTGATAGTATGGTACATATCATTCAGATTAAAACATGTTGAAGCTGTAATTCCAAACATTTGCTTGAGAATATATCTAGTCTGATTTATTAACAATGTGAAATTGTGCATTATCTATAAACATTTTCTATTTGAAATACATACCCTTTATTTTAAAATTTCATCTAAAACAATGGTATTGAAAGTTTTTGTATCCTTATATTGTGTGGCTAGTGGTTTACAGTATACTTGTTGGCACATAAGTACAATTTCTCATCTCCCATGACATGTGTTTGCAGAACACTCTTACCCAACTTAGATCACTTCCATCATTAAGCACCATGACTCCAAATACATAACTTTTATCTGTTCACTAATAAGATAAAAATATCTCTATCCATTAAGTATCATTAAATATTCAACACTTCAACAGTGTCTGGAAATTGTGAGGGCTCACAAAGCACCCTGCATTCCTGATACTATGGCCTATCTACATAATCATTGTTTTGCCTGAAAGATCCCATTCCATTCCTTTATCTATCTTCTTTCTATCCTCAAGACCCTCCCTGCCTGTAGGGTAGCATTAATCCTACCAGTTAAAACCCTCTTAACAGTTGCTACGGCAGTTTCTACTTTCCCAGCCCCCTTTTGCCTTTCTCCGCCTCTTTCCTAGCCATTTCCGTTTCCGACTTGCCACTTCTGGGTCTGCCCTTTAAGAGCCTTGGTCTCTGATCAATAAAGATTTTGCACTGCCTCATCGCCATGTGTTTGGTTCATGAGTCATCTCCCTCACATCGCTGAGTGAGTAGCAGCCCAGGCTGACTCCAGTTGAGTTCTCTCCAACCCAGAAAGTACATGCCCAGGAAGAGGCATCCTCAAGCTAGCCTGGCAGTATTGGTTATATGTGGTTTTTTTTGTTTGTTTGTTTTGGTTACATGATTTTTGTTCTACTTCTAAAATTCCCAATTGGGGGTCAGTGAGGTAGTTCACTTGTGAAGCTGTCTGCTATGTCAAGTGCAACAGTTACCAGCCCTCAGTCCAAAATACAGGAGTATTATGGCACTGACAGAAGATCTGGTGCTATGTTCCTTTTCTGTCAATTTGAAGAAGGAAGAAGAGGAGGAGGAGGAGGAGGAGCCAAAAATAATAAAAAACAGTCAGGCCAGGGTCCTGAAATTCCAGGGACTGGAACAACAACAACAAAAAAATCCCAATATGTAAGTCTAAGTAATTCAAAATTCAGTTTACATTTCTTTTATTTTATTTTATTTATTTATTCCCTTTTGTTGCCCTTGTTGTTTTATTGTTGTAGTTATTATTGTTGTTGTCGTTGTTGGATAGGACAGAGAGAAATGGAGAGAGGAGGGGAAGACAGAGAGGGGGAGAGAAAGACAGACACCTGCAGACCTGCTTCACCGCTTGTGAAGCGATCAGTTTACATTTCTAAAATATTGGGTGAAAATTCTTGAATACCACTCATATAGGTCAATGTCATCTATAATAACAACTTGAATATTCACATTTAACATATATGTAAAAAATTTCTTTTTTTCATTGCTGGAACTTCACTGCTCAGGGCTGATTTTTACAGACAGACATGGAGAGACAGAAAAACAGAGGCGAGATACCACAGCATTGAAGCTTCACTCAGAGATTCTAAACTGGATCAAGAATGACTAAGCAGGTAGCTTCCCAAGTGAGCTATCTCACCAATCTGATATATGAAAATCTTTTGGAAATTTTGTTTTTAAAAGAAAAAACATGGAATTGGGTTAAGCACAAGTTGGGTTAAGCACAGCGGGTTAAGCACAAGTGGTGCAAAGCTCAAGGACCGGCATAAGGATCCCCGTTCAACATTCCCGGCTCCCAACTTGCAGGGGAGTAGCTTCACAAGCAGTGAAACAGGTATTCAGGTGTCTATCTTTTTTTCCCTCTCTCTGTCTCCCCCTTTTTTCCCCATTTCTCTCAGTCCTTTCCAACAACGATATCAACAACAACAATAATAACCACAACAATAAAACAACAAGGGCAACAAATATTTCTTAAAAAAAGAAAAAACATTATCTCATCACTTAACTCAATAAATATTTTGTTGATATAAATAAAATCTGTGAAGAAAGATGTGAAAATAAGATCCAATGTATCAAATAATTATTTCTAAAAAAAAGTGTATATCCTCTTGTGTTTAGCATACACAAATTGCTACAATCTCAAGTGCAGCTTCTTATCACAAATACCACAAGTTTTCTAAGAGAATAGGTTAGTAGCTGGGAAAAGTAGAACAATTAAGAAGCTACTCTTTCCTTATATTTCTCTATAGTGTTAATACAAAAATTTGAATCTACAAAGCACATTCCAAATTAAAATACACACTTACTTTAACAGTAACAAAATATATTGTAACTATGCTTACATAATAAAGATAGAAGTCCAGGAGGTGGAGCATTGGATAAAGTATTAGACCCTAAAGTATGAGGTTCTAAATTCAATCCCCATCAGCACATGTACCATAGTGATTTCTGGTTATCTTTCTCTCTCTCTCTCCTCCAATCATATCAATTAATAAATAAAGATAGAAGAAAATGTATCAACCAGCATTCTGAATCTTAGTAACTTCCAAGTAAACAGTGATTTTTTGATAAATGTTTAAAAAAATTTAAGTTCAATTATAAAAAATTTTACTACATTGAATAAGATCTAACAAAGAACAGATAACAATCAAATTTTGCATTTTAATACTTTTTCTTATGTGGAATTTCCCAAAAATGAAACTTTAAGTATAATCTGTCTTTTGAAGTCTATAGGTAGGAAATATATGCTCATTGGAAAATAAATATCCATCCAGAATTCCTGGATCTGTGGTTTACTAAAGAATTCATTATGGAAAATCACATATTTACAAGTCTACTGTCACTTCTTGAGAATATAGATGGATTTTTAAAAATTATATCATAATTAAGTTTAACTATATCCACACTATCTAAATTTTAACTATGAAGAAATATGACAAATAAGCTTATACATAATAAATTCACCAACATTTCAAAAGGATTATATTATAGAAAAAGTGATACCTGGTAATTTAAGAAATCTTTTTTCCTCATTTTATTGGGGGGTTAATTGTTTATAGCATAGTTGTCTATACATAGGCACAATTTCCCAGCTCTACTTGACATGTATCAGCAAAGTACTCTCACCATCAATTTAGGCTCTAAGCCTTCTTCTAATCCTTCTCCCATAATTCCTTGCTGAGGTGCAGTATACCATCCCCAGTCCAAGATTCACTCTGTTTTCTCTCTTTCTGACACTGTTTCCAACATTCCACGTACCTGTGAGTTCATCTAGTATTCAACCCTCTCTTCCTGACTATTGTATCTAACACTTTATTTTCAGGTTCCATGCAAGATGATGCATAGATGGGAATTTTAGAGTTTCTGGTCTAAGATCTAGGTCTTTGATAGTTGGCCTTGGTTCACCAACATTGGTCATATCATTTTGTCCATTTTGCCCTACATTTTCCATTGTATTTTCTTTCTTTCTTTCTTTCTTTCTTTCTTTCTTTCTTTCTTTCTTTCTTTCTTTCTTTTTTTCCCCCTCTCATTCCCTAGTGGGGCAGGGAAGTGGGCCTCCAGGACACATTGGTGGGGTCGTCTGCCCAGGGAAGTCCAGTTGGCATCATGGTAGCATCTGGAACCTGGTGGTTGAAAGAAGAGTTAGCATATAAAGCCAAACAAAATGTTGACTAATCATGAACCTAAAGGCAGGAATAGTGCAGAAGAGTTGGGGGGGGGGTCTCCATTCTGTTCTGTAGATAGCTAGTAGGCCTATTTTAGTTATATTCCAAAAGGCCCATGACTGTACTAGTTTTGGTTTTTTTGTTGTTTTTTTTCCTGAGCCTGAAATCTGATATGCCAGTGGCTCCAAGTTATTGTCTGGGGAGATGATTTCATGGCTGGAAAAGGAACAGAAAGCTGGATCAGGGAAGAGAGTAGCTCCCAAATATGGGAAAGGGGTATAAATATTGTTGACTGTAAATCCCATCTATTTGATTTGGTCTGGGACCCATATTCAGCTTAGGAGCCTATGTGACCTCTGCATCCCTGTAGATCTGAGCTCACATTCTGTGGTCATGAGTAGGAATGTTCCAAGCTGCCCCAATTTCAGGACCCATCTTCCTCAGGTGGTAGATAGAGTATGTTGTCCAGCCTCCCTTTAGAGGATGGAACATTCTCTACCATTGTTGATCCACATTGAGGGCTAGGTCCTTGGGGGGGCCCACAAAGGGGTCTGTTGTGGTCATCTCCTAGAGATGACCATTGACCATGGAGAGAGGGATTTATTCGAGGTCTAGGCCCATCATGTCTGTGTGGGAATCCCAGGACTCCCTGACTAGGGCCCCAGATGATGATGTGGTGGCCTGATAGTGACTAAAGAGTCATCATTAAAGTGGGTTAGTCTTCAATCCAGGGAAGCCTGGCCAGCATCCTGGTGGCATCTGGAACCTGGTGATTGAAAAGAGAGTTAACATATGAAGCCAAACAATTTGTTGAGCAATCATGGATCCCAAGCTTGGAATAGTGGAGAGGAAGTGTTAGGGAGGTACTCACTGCAAACTCTAGTGTACTTCTGCTTTCAGGTATATATTTTGCAGTAGTTTATGGATACGTGTGCACATAAGCTCTCTCTCACAGAAACTGGTGTATATCTAGGTTATGGGACTTTGTTAGAAAGTGAACTACCTGAGATGAAATTAGAGTGTACTATAAAAGGAAAGGTCTCACCCGAGTAATGAAGCTGAAGGGTTGTCATTCCACACGTGAAGTCTCTGGATACAGTCTGAGGTGAAGCATGTTGAGGTGGCAATAGTTGTGTTGGTTAGGTTGTGATCGGCGGATGCAATGTTATTTGGTTTGGATTGGGAGACACATCTGGGAAAGTGGGCCCTATCTAAGGGTTCCAGGACTGGGGGAAGTAGGGGCTCTATAGTGGAGATGTGAGGTTCCTGCTGTCTTAGGGTTCAAAAAGACAATCAATAGTTAATGTTATCATCACATTATTTGTTAATTGGGTTAACTTTGAAAAGTCCCTTTGTTATGGTTTGCTGTACAGTATCCAGTATCTTGTATATAGCTGTGCTATTGGATGCTTCTAATCTACTTGGTCTAGGCTTTTGAGAGAGTCCGCATATCAAATACACAGCCTATATATTAAAAAGATTCAGTTTGTGTTTTGAGAAACTTTGAGACATGCAATTGATTTTCCCCCTCTCATATTAATTAACTACTGATTTATATGTCTACATTTTGCTAGGAGTGTACATAAACACCATTCCCACCACCAAAGGACTGTGACCCATCCCTCCCACCCACTCCCACCCCCCACTGGCCCAGGAAGCTGCGTGTCTACCCCTCACCACTGGGTTTTTACTTTGGTGCCCTACTTACAATTTGATCAGGTCCTGCTTTTAGTTTCCCTTTCAGATCTTCTTAATCAACTTCTGTTGATGAGTGGGATCATCCCATACTCATCTTTATCTTTCTGGATTGAAGACCCCACCAATGTGTCCTGGAGCTCAGCTTCCCCAGAGACACACCTTACTAGGGAAAGAGAGAGACAGACTGGGAGTATGGACCGACCAGTCAACGCCCATGTTCAGCGGGGAAGCAATTACAGAAGCCAGACCTTCTACCTTCTGCAACCCTCAACGACCCTGGGTCCATGCTCCCAGAGGGCTAGAGAATGGGAAAGCTATCATGGGAGGGGGTAGGTTATGGAGATTTGGTGGTGGGAATTGTGTGGAGTTGTACCCCTCCTACCTTATGTTTTTGTTCATTAATCCTTTCTTAAATAAAAAATTTTAAAAAAAAGAAAGTGAAAAACAATAAATAAATAAAGTAGGTTAGTCTCTTGCCCTTATTTAGCCTTTGCAGTCCTTACATTGATAAGGTTAGCTTTGGAGTGACTAAGGGAAGTATAACAGGAAGTAGGTGAGGAGGGTATCTAAGTCTAAGTCGAAACTATTTCATTGGGCACTTTATGGTGTCTTTAGGTCTTTCTACTTGCTTGTTGCATATGTTGACTTACTGCAGACTATTGTGTACTTTTGCCTTCAGGTATACATTTTCCCTAATTTATGGTTACCTGTATACATTTGCCATATCTCATGGGACCTGGTCTATACCTAGGTTTTGGGACTTTGTGAGGAAGTTAATTATCCAAAATGAAATTAGAGAATCCTATGAGAAAGGAAAGGTCTTACCTGAGTAAAGAGGCTGAAGGGTTGGCATTCCACACCTGACGTTTCTGGACATAGTCTCAAGTGAAGCATGCTGAGGTGGTACACGTTGCATTGATTAGGTTGGGATCAGCAGATGTAATATCATTTGATATGAATTGAAAGAGGCATGCAGGAAAGTGAGCCCCACGCTAGAGGTTCCAGGACTGGGGAAATATAGGCTCTCTAGAGGAAGTGGGAGGTTCCTGCTGTCTTAGGGTTTAAGAAGGCAATAGATAGTTATTTCTATAATCAAATTATTCGCCAATTGGATTAACTTTGAAGATCCCATTGCTAGGATGTGCTGTATCTTACATGACATCACCATAATTTATGTCATTTGATATTATTTATATATAGCTGTGTCTCATAAAGTAACGCCATCGGTTGCTTCTTTTCTCCCTGGTCTAAGATTTTAGAAGAGCCAACATTTCAAAGAACAAATCATTATTAGAAATGTATGACATTCCCTTGCTATTCTCGAACCACTGACAACTGTAAAATTACTCCCTAGAGTTGCATATCTCAAACTTATTTAACCCCCCCTTTTCTTTAACTATGACATTGACAGAACCCCAACTAGAACTCATAATCCTATAAATGTTTTATATGATTTAAACATTGAATATATCAGCATGTTCTGCTAAAAGGCACAGAGCTAGAAGATGCAACATGAGCAGATGGTGAATGTCAATCTTCCAACACCCAAGTATTGGTGAATGTTGCCTCTGCTGTAGCACACTGATCAAATAACAAGTGTCAGCTGCAACCTTTTTGACTTCATAACGCTTATGCATTTTGCTTAAAGTTATAATTTGCATAATAGTAGAAACAAGTATCCTAAAATGGTTCTTACATTTAAAGAACAAAGTCAAGTGTTTGCATAGAACACTAATGTCTTGAGAAAAACTAGTGCTCTATAGGAAAAAAAAAATGGTAAAACATTTATCAATTTGTTATTATTATCTTTATTTGTTTATTGAATAGAGACATCCAGAAACTGAAAGTAAGGGTCAGACAGGGAGAAAAAAAGAGAGGCACCCACAGCCCTGCTTCACTACACACAAAGCTTTCCCCTTGCAGGTGGAGACTGGGGTCTTGAACCCGGATCCTGGCACATTGTAACATGTGTGCTCAACCAGGTGCACCATCACCCATTCTAAGTTTAAAAAAAAAAAAAAGTACCTTCTTTCATCCTGTCAAACAATGCTAAGAATCCTTACCAGAGAAGTTTGCTAAACTATAGAGTCCTTTTTTTTTTTTCTCTTAAGTACTACTGCTAAAAATACAGTCCTTTAACACCTGATGTGTATATGGTAAACATATTAAAGTTAGCAGAAAGTATTTAAAACTGTAAGAATCATAAGGAATTAATAAACACCAAGTTCACAAATTGACATTTCATATATGTTATAATCTGATATATAGATTAAAAAGTCTCTGTAGCTCAATCAGTGATTTCTTTTCTTTGTCCAAATAATCATCTAGGAGAAAATATTTTATGCAAAAAGAAATGAGGAAAAAAAACTAGCTTACCCACCTGCAGAAGGAAAAATTCATGACTGATAGAGCTAAGCTACAGGTCTCTCTCTCTCTCTCTATCTTTATCTATCTTTCTCCCTCTCTCAATCATTCACTTTTCTTCTCTCTCTCTCTCTCTCCCTCTCATTGCTTCTCACTGCTATATAAAGGAAAAAAAGAATGAAAGAGGTGGAAAAAAAAATCACCAGGCATGGTGAAGCTATGCTGGCACCAAGTCCCAGCAAAAATCTTGGTGGTGGTGGTGGTGGGGAATCCCTTCATACCTCTACTTGATTGCATGTGACAACTGTACTTTCATCAATATTACATACAAAATTGATCTGATTAAAATATTCAATCAGCAGGGTGCCAGGCAGTGGCACAGCAGGTTAAGTGCATATGGCGTGAAGTGCAGGGACCAGCCTAAGGATCCCACTTGGAGCCCCTGGCTCTCCACCTGCAGGGGGGGTCCCTTCACAGGTGGTGAAGCAGTTCTTCAGGTGTCTATCTTTCTCTCCCCCTCTCTGTCTTCCCCTCCTCTTTCCATTTCTCTCTGTCCTATCCAACAACAATAACAACAAAACTACTAACAATATAATGATAATAGCAATGATAAACAAAGGCAACAAAAGGGGAAAAAATAGCCTCTAGGAGCAATGGATTCATGGTGCAGGCACTGTGCTCCAAAGATAACCCTACAGGCAAATAGAAAAATAAAATAGTAAGTGTTCAATCAGCAACAAAAGAGCACAAATGATTGGTCAAGTGGAATAAGAAAAACACTAGAACTATAGATTATTCATGAAGTCAGAATGGCATTTTATTAATGAACAGTGGTTAAGAAAGTTGTGGTGGACTGGGGAGATAGCATAATGGTTATGCAAAAGCTTTCATGCCTGAGGCTTTAAGATCTCAGATTCAAGCTGCCACACATAAGTTAGAGCTGAGCAGTGCTCTGTTCTCTACCTGTCTTTCTCTCTCTCCCCCTTCTGCATTTCTCTCATTAAAATAAATAAGGTATAAAAAATAAAGTTGTATATATATATATATATATATATATATATATATATATATATATAAAGAATGGAATTCTATTCAGCTGTAAGAAATAGTGAAATATTTTTCCCATATCTTACATTTTAGATGGAATTTTATTTCTTTATTGGGGGATTAATGGTTTACAGTCAACAGAAAATACAATAGTTGTACATGTGTAACATTATCACGTAACAATACAACCCCCACTAGGTCCTCCTCTGCCATCATGTTCTAGAACCTGAACCTGACCCCCCACCCCAGAGTCTTTTACTTTGGTCCAGTCAGTACACCAACTCCAGTCCAAGTTCTTCTTAGAGTTTTCCCTTCTGATCTTGTTTTTCAAATTCTGTCTATGATTGAAATCATCCCCCATTCATTGGATGGAACTTTAAAGAATCATGTTATGGGTCATAAGCCAGAAGGAGAAATACAAACACTAGATGATTTTACTCCTATGTAGTACTTAAGAAGCAAGAAAATAAAAGGGAAGCACAGGGTCAAGTTTAGTAAGGTATCTTGCAGTAAAGCAAAGGACTAGATGGGGCTAGATGGGGGAGGAGTTAGATATCCAGCACATGATGGTGAAGGGGGACTTGGGTTAGTGGTAAGAGTGGTATATAGGCACCTATCACAGGGAGATAAGAACAGTTTCTTTTATGCTACTGTCCTATAAACCACTGTTCCTCAGTACAATGATAAAAAGAAAATCACATTGTGTTTTGCATGTTCATCAACATGTCTGCACTTTTTTCATTTCTTTTAAATGATTTTCTTTAGATAAAAGTTTAATTATTGCTATCTGTGAAATGGCACAGTAAATTCTCAAACATGAGGTCTTAAATTCAATATGCAACAGTGCATGTACAATAGTGATACTCTAGTGTATGTTCCTTCTTTCTCTCTCTCTCTCTCTCTCTCTCTCTCTCATCTATCTCAAAAAATAAAGGAAGAAAGAAAAATTCTTCGAGAAAAAACTAAAAAGCTATTTTTCTAATGACGAGTACATTTTAATACTCATTGTGTCCTAGGATTTTGATTTAGTGATAAATATGTGGACTTGATACAAGAAAAGGTTCAGGTTAAAGTTACCTGTGGAAGGTCAGGAACATAGCTCAATGACGTAGTGCATGCTTCACCTGTATGGCACATTCAGTTTCATCCCAGGCACCAACAGGAGAAGAGGGGCATTTTCAGTTGGTATAAAGGAAATTGACCTGTGAAGATGGTTGTTTATTTATTTAATTTAATTAATTAATTTATTTATTTTGCCTCCAGGATTATTGCTGGGGCTCAGTGCCTGCACTATGAATCCACTGCTCCTGGAGGCCATTTTCTCCCCTTTTGTTGCCCTTGTTTGTAGCCTTGTTGTGGTTATTATTGTTGTTGTTGATATCATTCATTGTTGGATAGGACAGAGAGAAATGGAGAGAGTAGGGAAAGATAGAGAGGGGGAGAGAAAGATGGACACCTGCAGACCTACTTCACCACCTATGAAGCGACTCCCCTACAGGTGGGGAGCCGGGGGCTTGAATCCGGGTCCTTACGCAGGTCCTTGCCCTTTGCGCCACCTGTACTTAACCCAGTGCTACTGCCCAACCCCAAAGATGGTTATTTTTAAAAGCAGAACATTGACATAGGAATTAGCACAGTTGTTTTTTATTACAAACATCAACCTAGCTCAGTTTTTATCTAGGATTTAATCCCATATTATTGACTAGTTAATGTGTTGTAACTCATCCCACAACAAATCTCATTTAGCTAAAGAATAAGAACACAGCAATGAATTCTACTGTACCAGTTTGATAGTAATACAGAGGAGGAAACAAAAAAGTGAGAGCATGGACAGCATCCTGTGGAGACATTCAGATAATTTGTTTTGCCATATATGGTGTGAATCACCTTTGTCTTGGAATATGGAAGTTAAACATCTTGTACTTTATGTTTCCATCTATAAAATAATTGAATGTGTTTATTCTGAGAATTTTAGAATAATGGCAGTGGTGGTTCAGATTTCAGAAAGAACCACAATATATGAACTCTTGAAGAGGTTCAATATGGTATTATCTCTTATTTAATTTGAACATTGTAAATTCTTCTGAAATGAAAAGATAGTTTGTGGAACTTACACTTTGTTCTATGTGAGTTACCTTGGAATGTCTGTATTTAGTTAGTTAGACTATCTCATTTTTCAAGCAACTTTTTGACCCTGAGGAACAATTAAATAAGACCTCTTCTTGGCTGCTTTGTTGAATGTTCTTAGTGCCATCTGCTGCATGTTTCCAGCTACTGTAGGGGGAAGTATTCTAATAGAAGCTTATGTACCTAGAAATATGAATCATAATTATCAATTTGCAATCTGTGTCAAAGAAAATATACTAGAATAGCAATATAACATATTAGTAATTATTAGTAATGATAAGTTGCAGGACTTCACTAAAAAGTTTTTATTGTACCCTATTTGCTCTATTGAAAAATCTAGGGGCCAGGTGGTGGTAAACCCAGTTCAGGGCACATATCACCATGGGTTCAAGACTTCAGTCCCCACATATGGACGGAAGTTTCATGAGTGATGAAGCAGTGCTGAAGGTCTCTCTTTCTCTGTCTCCTCTTTTCTTCTCAATTTCTCTCTGTCCTGTTAATTTATTTTAAAATAATAGTTAAAAATATATTATCTTTATACTGTATTGCAATAAAACAAAGGGGTCTGTACTGAAGTGAGATGTGGTGGGGGTGGCATTGGGTACTTAGTACAAAATGGTGAAGAAACTGGGGTTAGTGTGGTGGAATGCTGTGCAGACACCTATCACAGAGAAATAAGAAACTACCCACAAACCAAGAGCTAACCTATAAACCATTCTTCTCCCAACAAAGTTATATATGGAAAACTGTCCACATGTACTGATTTCATCCTATTAATATTTAGCATCAGCTACATCATTCATCAATGATTCACTGAGTTATTGATTTAAAAGCAGCTCTTGAGAGTTGAGCAGTAGCGCAGCAGGTTAAGCGCAGGTGGCAAAAAGCACAAGGATTGGAGCAAGGATCCAGGTTCAAGCCCCCGGCTCCCCACCTGCGGGGGTGGGGTGGGGAGGTCGCTTCACAAGTGGTGAAGCAGGTCTGCAGGTGTCTCTCTTTCCCCATCTCTGTCTTCCCCTTCTCTCTCCATTTCTCTTTTCCTATCCAACAACAATTACATCAATAACAACAACAATAAAAACAAGGGCAACAAAAGGGAATAAATATATACTAAAAAAAATAATAATAAAAGCAGCTCTTGTTCCAGAATGAAGCAATTCTTACAGCATGGTTTTTACAAGAGTAAAAAATTATATTTGACTAGTGCTGCCATCCCACATTATGCCCTTACTAAATGTTTATGGTGGACTTTAACCAGAGATACTGAGCCTGAGATTCCAACAGCACAACTCTTAAAACCTGGTGAGATCTTTCCTAACACATGGGACTACCTACACCCATGTTAGATGGCACATCATCTAACAAAGTTACAGATACTAGATATAGGTTCAGGTTTAAGGTACTGGGTACAGGTGTACATGTATCCACAAGCATGGGGCGGGGCAATTATATAATTAAAAGTAATAGTCCTCGGTGACTAGATTTAGACCTAGTAAATCTGGAATCCTAGTTGAAGTGCCTAAAGAAGGCATCAGAATTCTCCAGTCGATTAGACTTAAACCAAATTAGCTTGGTGATCTACAAGAAGACAGATCCCGAAAAACTAATTCTGATTGGGTTCAACAAATGACACTCAAACTCAATGCTTAAGGGAGGCTGGGGTATCCTGCCCTGCCACTTGAGTTAGACTGGTCCTGAAATGAGTGCAGCCTGCATTGTTCCCAACTGTGACCATGAGCTGCAAGCTCAGAATAGGGACTTAGAGGTTACACAGACTCTAGTGCTAAATGTGTGTGTATATATATATATATATATATATATATATATATATATATATATATATATATGTCCTAGGTTGGGTGGATGGAGGTAAATAGTTTATTCTATTCACAGGATTTTTTTTTAATAATAATGGGAGCTACTCTCTGCCCTAATCCAATGTTCTAGGCCTTTTCTCTACTCTGAAATCATTTTCTCAGACAAAATTTTTATCCAACTACATCCTAGCTATCAAACTCAAGCAAAAACTACCATAGTCATAGGCCCCTAGGAACATGACTAAAATGGACTTCCTGGCTTTCTTCTACCCTAAGAAATCTTAATTTCATCTGCTCTGTTCTACTTTTTGGCTTCCTGTTCATTAACGATTTTGTCTCACTTTATGTCCTGCCACCTTCCAGACACCAAGTTGCAGATGCTACCATAATTCCACCCTGTCTTTTCTGGGCAGAATGTGTCCTCAAACCTCAACTCTCCAGAGTTCTAGCCCACTAGGGCAAGATAGAAACAGGTTGGGAGTATAGATCAACCTGCCAATACCCAAGTCCAGTGGAGTAGAAATTATAGAAGCCAGAACTCCTACCTTCTGCACCCCCAAAACAACTTTGATCCATACTCCCAGTGGGGAAGAAGAGGTAGGAGGAAGAGGATAAGAGGGTTCTAAACTCCAGCTCCATCAGGACCTGCAGAGAGAGGAGGAAAAAGGGAGGAATATTTGAATGTAGTATTAGGGTCATAAGTGGCTTGGAGGGGAAGAGAGGACTGGACCTAGAAAAAAGGGGGGGAGAATTATTTACAGATAGTTGTAGAGGTGATAGTTAACCCATGTCTGCAACCTTGGGAGAACCATGGTGCTTTGCAATGGAGGGGATTAGGGATTCAGAACTCTGGTGGTGGGAACAGTATGGAATTATACCCCTGTTGACATGTAATTTTGTAAATCAATATTAAATCACTAATAAAAATTAATCTGATTCAACAAAAAATATTATGGCTCTGTTATAACAAAGTATTTGAATATCCATACTAATTTTTTTAATTAAAAGGTTTTCTTTTGAGGTAAACATCAGAAATATATAGAAAGTCATTTAAAATTAGACACACCCATTACTTCGAGGAGTAGTTCCAAAGACAGAGTTAATTTAATTAATACCTAGGTAGATAGAAATAAAATCTGCTTGCAACTAGATTGTTTTGTGGAATATCTAAACTTGCATCCAAGTATTCAAGTATGACTCCTTGGTCACCAAAAGCATTTGGATACAGTCTGCAAGACTTCTAAAGACTGACATACTTCATTTAACTGCCCCTTTGATGTGATATTTTATTTCCTTAGTTTTTCTTTTGGTGATATAAAATTTATTGCTGCAAGAATGGTAGTTACAAGGTAATATCAAGCTGATCTCTTTTCTCCAATAATTTGTTCCCTTATTCTAATTATGGAATCTTGAATATTTCTGAAACTCATGAAAATGTGTTGTTTTGAGTTCCACTATTGAATGGGCGCTGTTTCAGTGCTCGTCTCACCTGGTGGGTCATTCTTTACACTACTCTTAAGTATTAATCTTCAAATGAAACATTCTGTATTGAGATAGTTGCATAGTATGACCCGTAACAGTAGAGTTTATTACCTAAAATACATGAATATAATGACAAAATTTACTACAAGAGTCATTATCTCTTAAAATAGCTACTTTTGACAGTTTCTTTGTAACAGTTCCTTGAGGTAGTTTTTCTTTTTGTTCTCAAGAATAGTATCTTTCTTTCACTTTTCTGAAGACTTTCCCAATTAGCAGATACTTATTTCAAGAATACTCTTTGTACTGTTTTAAGATGACAGCCTTTTAAAATGCACACAAGTCATTTCCTCAACATTGCAGATGAAGCAGACTGTAGGGTAATGCAAAAGGTGTTTAATTATGTATAAAACAAGTCACAGTTGCACAAGGATACAGAAATTAATGGCATTAGGATAAGACCACATGGTAAATATAATTAAACATTCTGCAAGCTAACAAATATTTTACAAAGATACTTAGATTGTCAGAACTTTCGAAAGCGTCACTTGGTCTTTAGAAAATAATTTTCTATATCTACTATATAAGAAAATACAGTTGGACACAGTAGGTCTGAAGATGGGCTAATATCTTTAATGTATAAAGAACTCATCCAATTCAACAATATCAACAGCAAAAACCTAAATAACTCAACCTAAAAATGGGCAGAAGATCTCAGTAGACACTTCTCCAAAGATGACACCAAGAGGGTCAACAGGCACATGAAAAAAAAAGTCCAGCTTAATTTATTATTATGGAAATACATATCAAATCCACAAAGAAATATCAACCCATACATACAAGATTGGAAATAATAGTCACAGGCAGGTTTAAGTATAGGGGAAAAAAAGGAATTTTCATACACAGTTGATGAAAAATGTAAATTGGTGCAGTCTCTCTGGAAAAACAGTATAGAGTTGTTTTAATATGAAAAACAGAAATGCCATATGTACAGCAAGACAATACATAGGTATTTATTTATTTTAAATATTTTATTTATTTATGTATTTATTTATTCCCTTTGGTTGCCCTTTTTGTTTTATTGTTGCAGTTGTTATTGTTATTGTTGTTGGAAAGGGCAGAGAGAAATGGAGAGAGGAGGTGAAGACAGAGAGGGGGAGAGAAAGATAGACACCTGCAGACCTGCACTGCCTGTGAAGCAACTCCCTGCAGGTGGAAAGCCGAGGGGGGGGGGCTCAAAATGGGATCCTTAAGCTGGTCCTTGCACTTTGCACCACATGGGCTTAACCTGCTGCGTTACCACCTGACTCCTCTTAGGTATTTATTTAAAAAACAAAAACAAAAACAAAAACATGAAAACATTTATTTAAAAACAATCTACTTAGCTCTATGTTCATAGAATCTCTTCTCTTCCTCTCTGTATGTGTTTGTAAAGTTGGGACCTCACATATATACAATATCACTGCTCTGGTCTACCACTTCATTTATATTTATAGAGGGAAGGACATATATACCTCAAATATTTATTATAAAGCATAAAAGAGTGTGGTTGGGGAGATGACTCAGTGGATAAAACACGACTCTCAAGCAGGAGATCCTGAGTTCAATCCCCAGCAGCACATTTACCAGAATGATGTTTAGTTCTCTCTCTCTCATTAATAAATAAATCTTTTTTTAAAAAAAGAATAAAAGAAAATGATGTTCTAGAAGCCAATTGACAATAGTTGGTCAAAATGTTTATTTCCTAGTAAATGTGAAATAAAATAAAATGTAGGTATTATTTTTAGCTACTTGGGGTAAATATTTTGTGTGCACTGGAGATATACATGTATAGTATTTAAGGCAAATGTAAGTACACTTCTTTCTAGGAATTTTAATTATACTATACTCTAAAATGATTAGGGAAAAAAAATAAAACACTTCTTTGCCTAAAATTCATATTTCTTTCTAAGACCCTTCTATTTAGGATTATCAGATAGAATACATTAGTCAGCTGCTGCATCTACTTGCTAAATCCCCTCCTTCCCCCCCTCATTTTTTTGCCCTTGTTGTATTTATTGTTATTGTTGTCATTGCTGTTGTTGTTGGATAGGACAGAGAAATCGAGCGAGGAGGGGAAGACAGAGAAAGGGAGTGAGAGACACTTGCAGACCTGCTTCACCGCTTGTGAAGCGACCCCCCTGAAGGTGGAGAACCAGGGGCTTGAACCAAAATTCTTCTTTTATTTATTTATTTGTTTGTTTGTTTGTTCCCTTTTATTGCCCTTCGAACCAGAATTCTTACGCGGGTCCTTGCGCTTTGCGCCATGTACACTCAATCAGCTGCGCTACCTCCCAGCCTCCTAAATCTTCCACTTTTATCTTCCAATTAGTAACCAAGTTTTTGTGCCCTCCTGATATATTTTTTTTCTAGCAATCCAAGCAACCTGATAAACTCATTCTCTCTACACTACAGTGAGTTGCATTTCCTTATGTTCCCATGATGCATTAGAATAAACTACCTGCATGATCTGAATAAACCAACTGTGTGATAGTCTACCCTGACATATTATCATCACCAAACAATGACAAGCTTGGTGATTTAGTAGCACTACCTGCTTTCTCTGTCTAGGCCCCATATAATAACTTGGTTCAGTCTTTGTCCACTTCTCCATTTTCTTTCCTTTTCTATTTACCCCCCATCCTTCTCTACACCAACTCTTTTTTTTTTTCAAAAGAGATATTTCTTGAAATATTACAATGAAGACAAGTTAAAAAAGTAAGACAAATACAAAATAAGTTTTTCAAGAGTAGGTGACAGTAACAAAATAGAAAAGAAATATAACCTTTACTGTCATGGATGGAAGAAGTGAGGCACTTCTAATAATAGTGGCTTGACAAAACAAAACAAAAAAAAATGCTTGAAAAGCCAAGAAACACATCATTTCTAAAAGAGCTTCTTTGTGTTTAACCAGGATATCTAGTATCAGTTGGTAAGAGTGCGAAAAAACACTTCAGAGGCCCACTAGACTAGTGATTTGTTAAAAGCCTAGAAATTAAATTTCAGTTCTACCTCAAAAGAAGCATTACTCAGCGGTCCTTTTAAGAATTTGCAGGATGAGTTTAGGACTCAGGTGGAAAGAAATGGGGATAATCTGAGACTGTTCTTTGAGTTTTCAGCAGAATATTCACTGCTCACCAAAAAAAAAAAAAATGCCCACTTTGGTAGGTGAGAGGCCATCTGCATTATTTTACCTAATTGCTATCTATTGCAGTATGATAATAATGATTGCTTTGATTTCTTTTTCCACTCATTTTTTTTCTGATTGTAATATTCATTCTAGTATTGCTTTGTAAATTGGTTAAGATTAATTTCATAGCATAAGAAGTAGTGCAGTCTAGGAAAATAGTCATTCTGATTTGCTATTTTACAGCACTGTGCAAGTTTAGAGTTGGACAGGAAAAACAGCATAATGGTATTGCAAAAGACTTTCATACCAGAGGCTCTGAAGTCCTAGGTTCAATCCCCTGTACCACCATAAACCAGAGTTGAGCAATGTGCTGGTAAAAATAAATAAATAAATAAATAAATAGTTTAGTTAAAAACAAAGCCTGAATTCAGCCTTTTAAAATTACTAATTGATGAGTCTAAAAGTAAAGAATTTCTTTCAGTATGTAATGGAAAGTCTTTGTCTTCTATTGAAAATAATAGAAAAGCAACAAAAACTTGAAATTTACGATTTCTTTCTTTCTTTTTTTACCAGAACATTGTTCAATTCTGGCTTATGGTGGTGTGGGGGATTGAACCTGGGACGTTGGAGTCTCAGGCAGGAAAGTCCGTTTGCATAACCATTATGCTATCTACCCTCTACCCAAAATTTACAGTTTCTTTTTTTTTTCTTCCCTTTTAATTTCTTTTTTTTTTAAATTTTTTATTTAAGAAAGGATTAGTGAACAAAAACATAAGGTAGGAGGGGTACAACTCCACACAATTCCCACCACCCAATCCCCATAACCCACCCCCTCCCATGGTAGCTTTCCCATTCTCTAGCCCTCTGGGAGCATGGACCCAGGGTCATTAGGGTTGCAGAAGGTAGAAGGTCTGGCTTCTGTAATTGCTTCCCCGCTGAACATGGGCATTGACTGGTCGGTCCATAGTCCCAGTCTGCCTCTCTCTTTCCCTAGTAAGGTGTGTCTCTGGGGAAGCTGAGCTCCAGGACACATTGGTGGGGTCTTCAATCCAGGGAAGCCTAGCCAGCATCCTGGTGGCATCTGGAACCTGGTGATTGAAAAGAGAGTTAACATATGAAGCCAAACAATTTGTTGAGCAATCATGGATCCCAAGCTTGGAATAGTGGAGAGGAAGTGTTAGGGAGGTACTCACTGCAAACTCTAGTGTACTTCTGCTTTCAGGTATATATTTTGCAGTAGTTTATGGATACGTGTGCACATAAGCTCTCTCTCACAGAAACTGGTGTATATCTAGGTTATGGGACTTTGTTAGAAAGTGAACTACCTGAGATGAAATTAGAGTGTACTATAAAAGGAAAGGTCTCACCCAAGTAATGAAGCTGAAGGGTTGTCATTCCACACGTGAAGTCTCTGGATACAGTCTGAGGTGAAGCATGTTGAGGTGGCAATAGTTGTGTTGGTTAGGTTGTGATCGGCGGATACAATATTATTTGGTTTGGATTGGGAGATGCATACGGGAAAGTGGGCCCTATCCAAGGGTTCCAGGATGGGGGAAGTAGGGGCTCTATAGTGAAGATGTGAGGTTCCTGCTGTCTTAGGGTTCAAAAAGACAATCGATAGTTAATATTATCATCACATTATTTGTTAATTGGGTTAACTTTGAAAAGTCCCTTTGTTATGGTTTGCTGTACAGTACCCAGTATCTTGTATATAGCTGTGCTATTGGATGCTTCTAATCTACTTGGTCTAGGCTTTTGAGAGAGTCCGCATATCAAATACATAGCCTACATATTAAAAAGATTCAGTTTGTGTCTTGAGAAACTTTGAGACATACAATTGATTTCCCCCTCTCATATTAATTAACTACTGATTTATATGTCTACATTTTGCTAGGAGTGTACATAAACACCATTCCCACCACCAAAGGACTGTGACCCATCCCTCCCACCCACTCCCACCCCCCACTGGCCCAGGAAGCTACATGTCTACCCCTCACCACTGGGTTTTTTACTTTGGTGCCCTACTTACAATTTGATCAGGTCCTGCTTTTAGTTTCCCTTTCAGATCTTCTAAGTCAGCTTCTGTTGATGAGTGGGATCATCCCATACTCATCTTTATCTTTCTGACTTAGTTCACTTAACACAATTCCTTCTAGCTCTGTCCAAGATGGGTCAGAGAAGGTGGGTTCATTGTTCTTGACAGCTGCATTGTATTCCATTGTGTATATATACCAAGCTTTCTCAGCCACTCATCTGTTGTTGGGCACCTGGGTTGCTTCCAGGTTTTAGCTATTATGAATTGTGCTGCTATGAACATAGGAGTACACACCTCTTTTTGGTTGGGTGTTATGGAGTCCTTGGGGTATAACCCCAGGAGAGGAATTACTGGATCATATGGAAGGTCCATGTCTAGCCTTGTGAGAGTTTTCCAGACTGCTCTCCACAGAGGCTGTACCAATTTACATTCCCACCAGCAATGTAAAAGGGTTCCTCTGTCCCCACATCCTCTCCAGCATTTGTTGCTGCTGTCCTTTTTGATGTATGCCATTCTTACAGGAGTGAGGTGGTATCTTAGTGTTGTCTTAATTTGCATTTCTCTGACAATCAGTGACCTAGAGCAGTTTTTCATATGTTTGTTAGCCTTTTGGATCTCCTCTGTGGTGAATGATTTGTTCATTTCCTCTGCCCATTTTTGGATGGGGGTCATTTGCTTTTTTGTGGCTAAGTTTGCTGAGCTCTTTATATATTTTGGTGATTAGTTTCTTGTCTGATGTCTGGCATGTGAAGATCTTCTCCCATTCTGTGAGGGGTCTCTCTGTTTGTTTAATAGTTTCTTTGGATGTGCAGAAGCTTTTCAATTTGATGTAGTCCCATTGGTTTGTTTCTGCTTTAGTCTTCCTTGCAATTGGGTTTGATTCATCAAAGATGTCCTTGAGGTGTATGTGGGAAAGTGTTTTACCAATGTTTTCCTCTAAGTATTTGATTGTTTCTGGTCTGACATCTAGGTCTTTGTTCCATTTGGAGTTGATTTTTGTTTCTGGTGAAATACAGTGGTTCAATTTCATTCTTCTGCATGTTTCAACCCAGTTTTCCCAGCACCATTTATTGAAGAGAGCCTCCTTTTTCCATTTAATCCTTTGGGCCCCCTTATCAAAGATTAGATGCCCATAGGTGTTGGGATTTACTTCTGGGCTTTCAATTCTGTTCCACTGGTCTGTGTGCCTATTTTTGTTCCAGTACCATGCTGTTTTGATGATGATGGCTTCATAATATAGTTTAAGGTCTGGGAGTGTGATGCCTCCATTTCTGTTTCTTTTCCTTAAGATGGTTTTGGCAATTCTAGGTGTAAATTTACAGTTTCTTAGAGAAATTAGAATGTAGATGTTTTCTAGGCTCAAAATACATACATGGCTGTTTTTTGCTACTAGCAGTATATAATAATTGTAGCTCCTAAATATAATCACCAATACTTGGTATAATAAATCTTTTTAATTGTAGTCAGTTCCATAGGTGTATAGTTGTGCTGTGTTATGATCTCAGTGTTTTAGTTAATGTGTAAAATCTGTGATATTGAATGCTTTTTCACATATTAATTTTCCACCTAAAAATTTTGAAATGTCAGTTAACTGACACCATCAATTTTAAAACTATTTTTTCTTTTTTTAAATATTTTATTTTATTTTATTTATTTATTCCCTTTTGTTGCCCTTGTTGTTTTATTGTTGTAGTTATTATTGATGTCATTGTTGTTGGATAGGACAGAGAGAAATGGAGAGAGGAGGGGAAGACAGAGAGGGGGAGAGAAAGACAGACACCTGCAGACCTGCTTCACCTCCTGTGAAGGGACCTGCCTGCAGGTGGGGAGCCGGGGGCTCGAACTGGGATCCTGACGCCGGTCCTTGAGCTTAGCGCCACCTGCGCTTAACCCATTGTGCTACAGCCCGACTCCCAAAACTATTTTTTCTTATCTTCTTTACATAGCTCAAATGTTGCTAATCTGGTGGCAAACAGTATGGAATAGTAATGCTTTCTCATAATTTTAATTGGCATTATTTTGATTATCAATGAAGCTAGCCACTTTTGAAGATTTACTGGTCTTAGATCTCCTTTTTTTCAGAGAAGTCATTCATGAATTCTATCCATTTTTAATGAATTTTCTCTATTAATTTGTATGAGTTTGTTGCACACTTTTTTTTTCCCCACCAGGGTTATCACTGGGCCTAGGTGCCTGCATTTCAAGTCCACTGCTCCTAGGGGACATTTTTACCTCCCCCACTTCTATTTTTTACTTAAAAGTACAGAGAGAAATTCAGATAGAGAAGGAGAGAGATACATAGTACCTAGATACCTGCAGACCTGCTTCACTCTTGTAAAATGTACCCATTGCAGGTAGGAAGCAGGAGCTCTAACCCGGGGCCTTTAGAATGGTGATAAGTAGATACTAATAATTGTTAAGTCCTCTTGATTGACTGATCCTCTGAGCATTAAGTAGTGTCCATTCCTATCTTTTTTAATCTTATCTATTTTAAAGTCTATCATGTCAGATATGAGAATAGCTGTTCCTGCCGTTTTTTGTGGGCCATTGGCTTGTATGATAGTTTTCCATCCTTTCACTTTAAGTCTGTGTTTGTCTTGTTGAGTTAGGTGAGTTTCCTGTAGACAACATATTGTTGGGTTGTGTTTTCTGATCCATCTTCCTACTCTGTGTCTTTTAATAGGTGAATTCAGGCCATTGAGATTTATTGATATCAAAGATTGAAGATATTTTGACGCCATTCTTGTAGAGTTTTAGAGTGTTTTGTCCTATTTGTATATGTCCTATTTGTGGTGGTCTGGTTGTTTATAGGAGACCTTTCAGAACTTCTTTCAGGGCAGGCTTGGTGATGGTTGCTTCCTTCACTGTTGCTTGTCTGAGAAGGTTTTGATGCTTCCATCTAGTCTGAATGACAGTCTAGCAGGATATAGTATTCTTGGCTGAAAGCCTTTCTCATTGAGCACTCGATAGATATCTTGCCATTCTCTTCTGGCCTGTAGTGTTTGTATGGAGAAGTCTGCTGCTAATCTTATGGGTTTTCCTTTGTAGGTGACTCTTTGTTTTTCTCTTGCAGCCTTGAGGATCCTTTCTTTATCCTTATTCCTTTCCATTCTAAGTATGACATGTCTTGGTGTCTTTAGGTCTGGGTTAATTCTGTTTGGGACCCTCTGGGCTTCTTGAATCTTTATGTCTTTGGTGTTGTCTAGACTAGAGAAATTTTCAGCTATTATGGCCTGGAGAATGCTTTCTTCCTCTCCTTCTCTTTCTTCCTCTGGTAAGCCAATAATGCGTATATTGTTTCTTTTGAAGTCATCCCATAGGACTCTGTTGTTGTTTTCAGCATCTCTTAATCTCTTTTTGAGATCTCTTATTTCTTTTTTAGTTGTCTCTAATTCATCCTCAATCTTGCTAATTCTGTTTTCAGCCTCATAGATTCTATTCTCTCTGCCCTCTACTGCTTTCTGGAGTTCATCTATTGTGTTGCCCTGCTCTGATACTGTTTTAGCTTGTTCAGCTAGTTGCCTTCTTAGCTCAGTGATTTCAGCTTTTAGCTCTCTAATAACCATGAGATAATTAGAATTTTCTTCCATATTCTCATTTGTTGTTCCTGCATTTCTGATTACAATTTTTTCAAATTCTTTACTCACTCCTGTTATTATTTCCTTAGCTAATGTTTGGATGTTGAACTCGTTGTTTTGTGCTTCACCCTCTTTTAGGAGGACTTTTAGCTGGACTCTTGTCCTGGTTCGAGTCTCCAATATTTTTTCTTGTTGTTTTAACCATTTTATATATTATGTTATGAGTTCCCTTTATCAGTACTTTTCAAAATATTGATTACTATTGCCTGGATTGACTTGCGTCTAAGTAATTTAATTAAAGGGTTTACCGTGGTGGAAGTTAACAGTTTTTTCAATCCCTGAGTTGGAGCTCAGTGGTGTAGAAGCCTCTTTTTTTTTCTTCCCTGTAGGCTATGGGAGCCTGAGGGCTTTTAAACTATCAATAGGCTTCTTAGCTTAATCACTGACTCCTGACCAAGAGATAAAGCAGGGTGTGGCAGAGATAATCCAGTGGTTATGCAAAGAGACTTTCACAGCCCCTCAGCTATGCCACCGAGGTATAGGTCTTCTTCTGAGTTTCCCGGTTAGATCTCTGTCCCCTGGTGTCCCTCCCTGTTGCTGCTCCAGATTCTGAGGGTAGTAGCAATGGAGACTCAGAGTTGCACTTGGTGAGTCTCTGGGAAGTCCTTTCCTCCCTTCAGCTGTCCCCTTGTTGTGGAGCAGACTGGAGGTGGTGTCTCCACTGATAAACTGTTGAACAGTCATTTAATCTCTCCTTAGGCCCCTCTCTCCTCTCTGTCACCAGCCATGCGTGTTTGTACTCACAGGTGATTTACTGGGTTCCTGTGGTTATTCTAGTCCTGTCTTGTTTCGATCCGGGTGGTCTCCTTTGGTATTCCTAGTTGATCCAGGAGAGGAGAGGAGAGGAGAGGAGAGGAGAGGAGAGGAGAGGAGAGAAAGCGATCTGCTGCTCGTAGCTCCGCCTCTGGAAGTCGAATATCTATGCACCCAATGAGAAGCCATTTAAATACATCAAACTTCTACTGAAAGAGCTACAGCAATATATTAACAGTAACACAATCATAGTAGAGGAATTCAACACCCCACTATCTCAACTTGACAGATCATCCAGGCAGAAAATCAGTAAAGACATAAGGGAGCTAAATGAAGAGATAGATAAACTAGAACTACTGGACATTTTCAGAGTCATTCATCCCAAGAAACTGGAATACACATTTTACTCAAATCCACATGGATCATTCTCAAGGATAGACCATATGTTAGGCCACAAAGACAGCATCAGCCAATTCAAGAGCACTGAAATCATCCCAAGAATCTTCTCAGACCACAGTGGAATTAAACTAATACTTAACAATCAACAAAAGATTAGTAACAGTCCCAAAATGTGGAAGCTCAACAGTACACTTCTTAACAACTTCTGGGTCAAAGAGGAAATCAAGGAAGAAATCAAAATGTTTCGAGAGTTCAATGAAAATGAAGACACAAGCTATCAAAATATTTGGGACACTAAATATTTGGGACACAGCTAAAGCAGTCCTAAGAGGGAAGTTCATAGCTATACAAGCACACATTAGGAAACAAGAAAAGGCACAAATAAACAGCCTGATTGCACATCTTAAAGACCTAGAAGAAGAACAACAAAGGAATCCTAAAGCAACCAGAAGGACAGAAATCACTAAAGTTAGGGCAGAAATAAATAACATTGAGAATAGGAAAACCATACAAAAGATCAACGAAAGTAAATGTTGGTTCTTCGAAAGAGTAAACAAAATCGACAAACCTTTAGCCAGACTCACAAAACAAAAAAGGGAGAAGACCCAAATAAATCGGATAGTAAATGAAAGAGGAGATATCACAATAGACACTGCAGAAATTCAACATATCATGCGAGGCTTCTATGAACAACTATATGCCACCAAGCTAGAGAACCTGGAAGAAATGAATGATTTCCTAGATACCTACCAACTTCCAAAACTAAGTAAAGAGGAAGTGGATAACATGAACAGGCCCATCACAGCTAATGAAATTGAAACAGTTATCAAAAATCTTCCCAAAAATAAAAGTCCTGGACCAGATGGTTTTACAAATGAATTCTACAAAAATTTCAAGGAAGAACTAATACTTCTACTTTTAAAAGTCTTCCAGAAGATTGAAGACACTGGAATACTCCCTACCAGCTTCTATGAAGCCAACATCACCCTGATACCAAAAGCAGACAGGGACACAACCAAAAAAGAAAATTACAGACCAATATCTCTGATGAACATAGACGCGAAAATATTGAACAAAATTCTAGCCAACTGGATACAGCAGTATATCAAAAAGATTGTTCATCATGACCAAGTGGGGTTTATCCCAGGCATGCAAGGTTGGTTTAATATACGTAAATCAATCAATGTGATCCACCACATCAACAAAAGCAAGACCAAAAACCACATGGTCATATCAATAGATGCAGAGAAAGCCTTTGACAAAATACAACATCCCTTTATGATCAAAACACTACAAATAATGGGAATAGATGGAAAATTCCTGAAGATAGTGGAGTCTATATATATAGCAAACCTACAGCCAACATCATACTCAATGGTGAAAAACTGGAAGCATTTCCCCTCAGATCAGGTACTAGACAGGGCTGCCCACTATCACCATTACTATTCAACATAGTGTTGGAAGTTCTTGCCATAGCAATCAGGCAGGAGCAAGGAATTAAAGGCATACAGATTGGAAGAGAAGAAGTCAAACTCTCCTTATTTGCAGATGACATGATAGTATACATGGAAAAACCTAAGGAATCCAGCAAGAAGCTTTTGGAAATCATCAGGCAATACAGTAATGTGTCAGGCTATAAAATTAACATTCAAAAGTCAGTGGCATTCCTCTATGCAAACACTAAGTTAGAAGAAATTGAAATCCAGAAATCAGTTCCTTTTTCTATAGCAACAAAAACAAGAAAATATCTAGGAGTAAACCTAACCAAAGAAGTGAAAGACTTGTATACTGAAAATTATGAGTCACTACTCAAAGAAATTGAAAAAGACACAAAGAAGTGGAAAGATATTCCATTTTCATGGGTTGGAAGAATTAACATCATCAAAATGAATATATTACCCAGAGCCATCTACAAATTTAATGCTATCTCCATCAAGATCCCAAGCACATTTTTTAGGAGAATAGAAAAAATGCTACAAATGTTTATCTGGAACCAGAAAAGACCTAGAATTGCCAAAACAATCTTGAGAAAAAAGAACAGAACCGGAGGCATCACACTCCCAGATCTCAAACTCTATTATAGGGCCATTGTCATCAAAACTGCTTGGTACTGGAACATGAACAGACACACTGACCAGTGGAATAGAATTGAGAGCCCAGAAATGAGGCCCCACACGTATGGACATCTAATCTTTGACAAAGGGGCCCAGACTATTACATGGGGAAAGCAGAGTCTCTTCAACAAATGGTGTTGGAAACAATGGGTTGAAACATGCAGAAGAATGAAACTGAATCACTGTATTTTACCAAATACAAAAGTAAATATCAAGTGGATCAAGGACTTGGATGTTAGACCAGAAACTATCAGATACTTAGAGGAAAATATTGGCAGAACTTTTTTCCGCATAAATTTTAAAGACATTTTCAATTAAACGAATCCAATTACAAGGAAGACTAAGGCAAGTATAAACCTATGGGACTACATCAAATTAAAAAGCTTCTTCACAGCTAAAGAAACCACTACCCAAAGCAAGAGACCCCTCACAGAATGGGAGAAGATCTTTACATGCCATACATCAGATAAGAGTTTAATAACCAACATATATAAAGAGCTTGCCAGACTCAACAACAAGACAACAAATAACCCCATCCAAAAATGGGGGAGGACTTGGACAGAATATTCACCACAGAAGAGATCCAAAAGGCTGAGAAACACATGAAAAAATGCTCCAAGTCTCTGATTGTCAGAGAAATGCAAATAAAGACAACAATGAGATATCACTTCACTCCTGTGAGAATGTCATACTTCAGAAAAGGTAACAGCAGCAAATGCTGGAGAGATTGTGGGGTCAAAGGAACCCTCCTGAACTGCTGGTGGGAATGTAAATTGGTCCAACCTCTGTGGAGAACAGTCTGGAGAACTCTCAGAAGGCTAGAAATGGACCTACCCTATGACCCTGCAATTCCCCTCCTGGGGATATATACTAAGGAACCCAACACATACATCCAAAAAGATCTGTGTACACATATGTTCTTGGCAGCATAATTTGTAATAGCCAAAACCTGGAAGCAACCCAGGTGTCCAACAACAGATGAGTGGCTGAGCAAGTTGTGGTATATATACACAATGGAATACTACTCAGCTGTAAAAAAAGGTGACTTCACTGTTTTCAGCCGATCTTCGATGGACCTTGAAAAAATCATATTGAGTGAAATAAGTCAGAAACAGAAGGATGAATATGGGATGATCTCACTCTCAGGCCGAAGTTGAAAACCAAGATTAGAAAAGAAAACACAAGTAGAATCTGAAATGGAATTGGAGTATTGCACCAAAGTAAAAGACTCTGGGGTGGGTGGGTGGGTGGGGAGAATACAGGTCCATGTAAGATGATGAATGACATAGTGGGGGTTGTATTGTTAAATGGGAATCTGGGGAATGTTATGCATGTACAAACTATTGTATTTACTGTTGAATGTAAAGTATTAATTCCCCAATAAAGAAATAAATTATTAAAAGAAAAGAATGGTGATAAGTATGCTTAAATTGCTGTACTACCACTTGGCACCCCACAATTTATTTATTAAGGACATTATAAAGTCCTTTATTTGTTAACACATATATTCTCCTGGCCTGTGACTTAGCTTTTGATCATGAAGATAAATCCATAATTCTAGTGTAGTCATATTTATTGATCTTTTCCTTTATAGTTTGTGATTTTAGGCACTTACTACAGAAATACTTCCTTTCTTGCATGCTGTAAATATAGTATGTAAACTCACTTCCAGTATGAATCATCTTATCTGCCCTATTTAGGTGCCTTATCTACTTGTGAATGGTGTGAGATAGGGAGAAGTTTTTATTTTTTCCATATATTTAAGGTATTTATGCACTGCTTTTATTTTTTATTTGTTATTAATACTTTGTTACAAAATTGAAAGATTACAATTATTAATTCCATACCACACCCACCACCAGAGTTCTATATCCCTACCTCTCAAAGATAACCACTATAATTCTCATAAGTCTTACAAATAACATTGCATCTGCCGATCACAACCTAACCAAAGCAACGATTGCTACCTCAACATGCTTCACCACAGAATGTATCCAGAGACTTCACGTGTGGAATGACAACCCTTCAGCTTCATTACTCGGGTGAGACCTTTCCTTTTATAGTACACTCTAATTTCATCTCAGGTAGTTCACTTTCTAACAAAGTCCCATAACCTAGATATACACCAGTTTCTGTGAGAGAGAGCTTATGTGCACACGTATCCATAAACTACTGCAAAATATATACCTGAAAGCAGGACTACACTAGAGTTTGCAGTGAGTACCTCCCTAACACTTCCTCTCCACTATTCCAAGCTTGGGATCCATGATTGCTCAACAAATTGTTTGGCTTCATATGTTAACTCTCTTTTCAATCACCAGGTTCCAGATGCCACCAGGATGCTTGCTAGGCTTCCCTGGATTGAAGACCCCACCAATGTGTCCTGGAGCTCAGCTTCCCCAGAGTCACACCCTACTAGGGAAAGAGAGAGGCAGACTGGGGGTATGGACCGACCAGTCAACGCCCATGTTCAGCGGGGAAGCAATTACAGAAGCCAGACCTTCTACCTTCTACAACCCTCAACGACCCTGGGTCCATGCTCCCAGAGGGATAGAGAATGGGAAAGCTACCATGGGAGGGGGTGGGTTATGGGGATTGGGTGTTGGGAATTGTGTGGAGTTGTACCCCTCCTACCTTATGCTTTTGTTCACTAATCCTTTCTTAAATAAAAAATTAAAAAAAAATTAAATTAAAAAAAATATCTTATTTATTATTGGATAGAGACAGAGAAAAAATTAGAGAAGAGGGGGAGATACAGAAGGAAAGAGACAGAGGGGGACCTGCAGCCCTGCTTCACTTCACCTCTTGTGAAGCTTTCCCTCTGAAGGTGGAGCTCTTTTATTTTTTATCTCAAGTCTTTCGCCTAGTTCTACTTTTATTTTTATTAAGTACAACCTTTGAAATTTACTTTTAGTAAATTTTGTTGTTCATTAACAACAAAAATACTCATAATGTTTTATCTGACAATGCCTACCTTATTTTGAAGGATAACTTCACTGTATTATAGAACAGAAAAATATTATTCTAATGACTTAACATCCTTATTTTATTTTTTTTATCATGGCTTTACCATGCCATGCCAGCTTTTTCAGACAGAGACAAGGACATAGAGAAGGGGGAGTAGAGATATTACATATAACATCAATGCTTCGGCTTCCTCCAGTGTTATTGAGGAAAGGCTCAAACTTAGATCACACACATGACAAAGTAGGCGCACTATCTGAGGTTGGTTTGTTTGTTTTCTTGCTTGGGCTTCACCACTTTATTCACTCCGAATTACTTTCTTTTGTCTCGCTGATGCAGAGAAAGAGAGGATGAAAGAGGCCACAACACCAAACCTACCTTCAATAAACTGGAGGCAGTGCTCAAACTTGGATTGTGCACCTGATAACACAGCATGATACCCAAGTGAGCTATTTTGTTGTCCCCACTATCAGAATTATTTTCCTAACCTTTCTTAGATGCTCTTAAGGAGCAAGTTATCAGTCAAGTTACGGTCCTTTTGAGATCGTCTTTCTGTTCATTTGTGTTTTTTTCATCTTTTATTTTGTTCATTTTTAATAAATGAGAAATACAGAAAGATGTGAAGAGACAGACATATAAGAGCACTCCTCAGCTCTGGTTTATGGCAGTGCTAGGGACTGAAACTAAGGACCTCAAGCACTAAACTCTTTTGCATAAACATTATGCTCTCTCTCAGCCTTCCTCCTTGTGTTTAAAATTTTCCCTTTGTCAATCTTAATCTCACTACCATGTGTCAACATGTATGTTTCTTTTGTTAAGTTCAAATTTTGTTTTTAAAATAATTGTAGATTCAACTGTAACACTAGAGTCCAAATCACTGTTTTAATTGTCAGATATGACCCTGAGGAAAGGGGTTGGTGAGAGATGAAATTGGGTTGAATTTAACTCCAGCAGTTAAAATGCTAACACTGAACCTGGAAACAAATGAGCAGCCACACTGGGGAGCCAAATCCCCACACCTTTCCAGATGACCTTGCCCTTTTGAAAAATAGAGAACAGTTAAGGTCCATTGTGGGATTCTTCCAGGAGGAAGTTTGAGGATTCTTGGCCCTTAGAGGCATGAATATTCAGGGTCTTGAACTCCTCCTGAGATACCTTCAAATTCAGCTACTGACTTTTCCTCCCTCCCCATCTGTGTAAATGATTGCCGTTCCTCTGAAGCTAGGTGCTTTTGATTTGAGCTAATAAACTTTTGGTTGCAGGTGTGGCAATAAAACCAATTTCCCTTCACGCAAAGTCTGGTGTGATACAGTTTAGCTTTCTGTGGCACCCTGTAGCCAATCGTATTCTCACTTCACATACAGTGAGTGGTAAGAGGTAATATACAATGATTAAATGTACATTCACTTTACCTAGTTTCTCCCGATATCAATTTTTTAAAAAACTATAGCATAATACCATAATCTTGGAAGGAATGTTTATGCAATCCTCTGATTTTATTTATTGTATATTGCTTCAACTTTTGGTTGCAGTTTAATTAAGTACACTTAAACAACATACCTAAGTGTTCCTCCCTTACCTCAGTCAAGATAAAGAATAAATTCAATACACGGACCCTTCATGTTGTCTATCTCTCTCCCACAATTTTCTGGTTCTTGGGTTCAATCTATCTTTCATTATATTCTCGAAATGTTATTCTGTTATTTTCCAGATCATTAATTTCTTCTAACCTATTATTGAATATTTATAATAGATTATTAATTTTAGCTTGTTTTAGTATTAGAAATTGATTCTGAAAAAAGAAAGAGAGAAGGAAATTGATTCTGGGACTGGGTGGCAACACGTTAAATGCATATGGTACAAAGCACAAGGACAAGTGCAAGGATTCCAATTGGATCCCGGGTTCACTACCTGCAGGGTGGTCGCTTCACAAGGGGTGAAGCAGCTCTGCAGGTGTCTTTCTCTCCCCCTCTCTGTCTTTCCCCTCCTCTCTCAATTTCTCTCTGTCCTATCCAATAAAAAACAGAAAAAGTGGCCACCAGGAGCAGGAGCAGTGGATTTGAAGTACAAGCACTGAGCCCCAGCAATAACCCTGGAGGCAACAACAACAACAAAAATTGATTCAGATTTTTAAAGACCATTATCAAAGCATAATTTGTTTCTTAATCATATATTTTTAAATGAGAAATAATATCCATTTAAATTTTTTATTATCTGTAGTTATTGGATCCAGAAATCGAGAGGGTAGGGGGAGATAAAAAGGGAGAAAGACAGAGACACACCTGCAGCCCTACTTCACCACTCTCAAAGCTTTCCCTAGGGCTGGAGGGTGGCACACTTGGTTGAGTGCACATGTCCCAATGCTCAAGGATCTGGGTTCAAGCCCCTGGTCCCCACCTGTAGGGGGAAAGCTTCATAGGTGGTGAAGCAGTTGTTGGCGGTGTCTTTCTGTCTCTCTCCTTCTATCTCCCCTCTTACTCTCAATTTCTCTTGGTCTCTAATAAATAAATTAAAAAAATATATTTTTAAAAAGCTTTCCTCCTACAGATGAGGACAGGGGACTTGAACCCAGGTCCTTGAACATTGTGATATGTACTCTCAACCAGGTGTGCCACCACCTGGTCCCTTTAATCATATTTTTAAACACGCATTTTTAGCTTATAAGAATAAGCTGTCTTAGAGTTGATAGTTTGTTCACCTGGGACAATCTCCTTTGCCATGTGCATGACTCAGATCTGATCCTGTCTCTACTACGTTCAGGGAAGCTTTGGTGCTATAGTGACTGTCCTTTCTTTTTCTTTCTTCCTTTTTTTTTTTTTTTTTTTTTTTTTTGCCTCCAGGGTTATTGCTGGGGCTCTGTGCCTACACTATGAATCCACTGCTCCTAGGCCATTTTTCCCATTTTGTTGCCCTTGTTGTTGTTGTTATTATTATTGTTTTTGTCATTGCTGTTGTTGCATAGGACAGAGAGAAATGGAGAGAGGAGGGGGGGCAGAGGAGGAGAGAGAAAGACAAACACCTGCAGATCTGCTTCACTGCCTGTGAAGCGTCCCTACTTTAGGTGGGGAGCCAGAGGCTCGAACCAGGATCCTTACCCCAGTGCTTGTACTTCACGCCATGTGCGCTTAACTGGCTACTCTACCACCAAACCCCCAAAGTGAACTGATCTGACTTTCTTATCTAAAAAAAAAAATGGGCCTGGAGTGGTAAAATGTTATGTCAAAAACAGCAGTAACAACAAAATAAACACTAATTTGTCTTAAATTCCAGGTATAAAATCACTACTTGGTGACTCTAGGCAATATTTTATTGCTTATTTGAATACTGCCAAGAATGTACATCTGAAAAATTCTTCTCTGTCTCTCTGTCTCTGTCTCTATCTCTCTCTCTCCACACCCACACACTCCTATAATTATGCCTGGTCACAAATTTTTGTGATCACTTTGCAATGCTAACCAATTTTGAATTATCATGTTGTATAACTGAAACTAATGTGATGTTATATGCTATCTAAAAGATGCTTAAAGTAGTATTTATGTAATATTTTATTTATTTTTATCATTATCTTTATTTATTGGGTAGAGGTAGCCAGAAATAAAGTGGGGGATAGAGAAGGAGAGAGACAGAAAGATATCTGCAGCACTGCTTCACCACTTGCAAAGCTTTCCCCTTGCAGGTGGGGACCAGGGACTTGAACCCAGGTCTTTGCACATTGTAACATGTACACCCAACTAGGTCCACCACCAGCCAGCCCCTTTTATTTATTTTTATGTTTTATTTATTGTATATTGGATAAACACAGAAATCTGAGAGGGAAAGTAGAGATAGGGAAAGAATAGACACACCTGTAGCACTATTATACTACTCTTGGAGTATTCTCCACTCCCCCCCCCCAGAGGTAAGAATGTTATATGCCCATCTAATCTTATTTTTAAAAACACAAGTTTTTATTTAAATATCTGAATTCTTTATGGATCTCTTCTTTTGCCTATTCCTTTATGCTGGTATTTTCTCTTGTATTTCTCATCATTGTATTTAAAAAAAAATCTCTAGAAACAATTTGAGACCTCAAAATAGAATTTGCATATATATATATATATATATATATATATATTTTTTTTTTTTTTTTTTTTTAACCAGGGCACTTAGGGGCAGGGTTACTATGAAAGTAAACTACAAGTTCACCCTTCCTCTGAGGGTATAGTTTGTTTTTGTTTGTTTTTACGAGAGCAATGTTTACTTCTGGTTTAAGGTAGAGCTGGATATTGAACCTGGGATCTTGGAGCCTTAGGCATAAAACTATTTATGAATAACCATTATGCCATTTCTCCAGCTCAGGGGTATAGCTCTTTTAAGCTTCTTCACTAGGTAGAAACTGGTTTTTGAAGTTTGGCCTTTTGCCTCAGAAATTGCCAAAACCACAGTTCAGTTCCACAGTTGTTTCTTTCAATAGAAAAATACCCTGTGAGCAAAAGCAACTTTTAGTTTTGAACTTAACTGTCTAATTTTCCAGTTTATTCTAGGCTTTGACCAAGTATTTCTTTATTGTTTTGTTAACTGATTTATGCTTTTGGAGTTCTTTTTTAAAAAATGTGGCTTTTTAAAAATTATCATTTCAGAATCTTTTTTTATTCTTTTTTAAATATTTATTTATTTATTCCCTTTTGTTGCCCTTGTTTTATTGTTGTAGTTATTACTATTGTTGTTATTGATGTCATCGTTGTTGGATAGGACAGAGAGAAATGGAAAGAGGAGGGGAAGACAGATAGACACCTGCAGACCTGCTTCACCGCCTGTGAAGTGATTCCCATGCAGGTGGGGAGCCTGGGGCTCAAACCCGGATCCTTATGCTGGTCCTTGTGCTTTGTGCCACCTTCGCTTAACCCGCTGCGCTACAGCCCAACTCCCCATTTCAGAATCTTTAAGGACTCATACATTATTATTTTAGGATTCTTTTTTTTAGGGGTTTTAAATTATATAAATGTAGTATCACAGAGATTACTGACACACACATAATAGGTTATGGAAGAATTCAGGGACGTACTTGTGGGTAGTAGGAAAACCTGGGAGAATTTTATCATATCCATAGAAGCCATAATACTCTATAAAATCAGTCACACAATTGTGGAGTCTGTATTGTGTTATTTACTTTTGAGGCTTAAAAAAAAATGTTAAGATTGCCAAAACTTCTTGGCACAAAGACAACTAAAACACAGAATGAAGCACAGAGCGTGGGGTGAAAGAGGGCAGGCTTATGTTCCATATTAATCACATAAGTTCATGTACTACTGAAAGTTCCTAAGTCAGTGGAATTTAAAATAACTTATCAGCTAGTTCTTCTTTAATTAAAAAAGTATGCCTTCCGATTAGCTAAAAGGAAAAACGATAACTGCTACTGCTACATTCAATTTGTCTTTAGTACTCTGCTGAGGCCTGGAAATTTCACTAGATGGAGTCTATGAAAATAAGAGAGTAAGAAAAGAATCCTGCAAGGGAAGTTCAGATTTTGATTGACAACAAATTATAGGCATTATCATTGTGAGGCAAAGGGAACTACAGAAAGCAATAACTAAGTGTCTCGTAAATGTGACTTCTTGATCAGCAAGTTTGCCTTAAACACAAAATCAAATATTACAAGCTCCTTGGAGAAAGAAACAATTAAGATAAAGCTAATAGAAAAAAATGAAACAAGCCTCATGCCAATAAGAAGTAAAACCCAAGATATAGTTAGTAAAGATATTCCTACTTAAAAGCTAAAATTAAGGCATCAGTGATTAGTAGCTCCAGATGTTTACTGAAAAACAGGATTGTTCACCTAGAAAGACTTACAATTTAATGTAAGATAAACAATGATGGGGAAGGCCTATTAAATTTTTCATTTGGGTGTTGGGCGGTAGGGCAGCGATTTAAGCACACGTGGCGCGAAGTGCAAGGACCTGCAAAAGGATTCCAGCTAAGGCCCTTTGCTCTACACCTGCAGGGGGGTCGCTTCATAGGCGATGAAGCGGATCTGCAGGTATCTTTCTCTCCCCCTCTCGGTCTTCTCCTCCTCTCTCGATTTGTCTCTGTCCAATCCAACAATAACAGCAATGACAACAAAGGCAACAAACTGGGAAAAATATCCTCCAGGAGCTGTGGATTAGTTGTGCAAGCACAGCACCCCAGCAATAACCCTGGAGGCAAAAAAAAAAAGATAGAAAAAAAATCATTTAACACAATTTTTTAAAGATCTTTTTTAAATTATGTATTTCTTATTGGATAGAGACCAACAGAGAGAAATTGAGAAGGGAGGGAAAAACAGAGAGAGAGGACATGAAGTCCTGTTTCACCACTTGTAAAGCTTTCCCCCTGCAGGTGGGGACCAGGGGCTTGAACCCAGGACTTTGAACACTATATCCCGTGCCCTTAACCAGGTGTGCCACCGCCTGGCTCCTCATGTAACATATTTTTTAAAGTGAATCCCATTAGTTACATTATCTGAAGCTGACAGATTCACTTATTGTGTGATCAAGCTAGGCATTATGTTCAAGATAACTAGAAACTTCTACTTACAACAATCTTTTAAAAATTTTAAACCAGAGTACTGATCAGCTCTGGCTTATGGAGATGCGGCAGGATTGAACCTGGGACTTCAGAGCCTCAGGCATGAGAGTCTCTTTGCATAACCATTATGCTATCTACCCACCCCACCCCCTTACAACAATCTTAAATAGGTCACAAACAGTGAAGATTTTTGTGAACTTATATTGTCTTATTGTTTGCCATTTCTCCCTAGCCAAAAAAGTGACATAATTGTGTCTATTTTATGAATAATAGTTCTCTCCCCCAGTACTTATGGAAGTTATTTTTAATGCTATTTACTAGATAATTTGTATATATAAAATGTGTAAAGTATAAAACTAGCAGTGCAGCACTTCAAGGAACATATGCTTATCTACAAACCAATTTAAGAAAGCCAGTGTTCTACTAGCATTCTTTCCTTTCTTCCTCCTTCCTTCCTTCCTTTTTCCTTTCTCCCCCCCCCCTTTTTTTTTTTTAGCAAATAAAACTAGTTTATGGTCTTAACTAATGAGTGACCAATAGATGTCTAGTTTGTAAGTGGACAATGAAACTTTGCTTAAATAGAACTGCTAACATTTTTCTAAGTCTCCTAAATATTGCTTTGACCCCATTTCCTTCCTCATCCTCACTATTCCAAGTAGTCATAATTATATTTTTATTGTATTTAAAAATCCTGACCATATATATACAGAGTATTTTAGTTTTTTGCATTCTTCTTTTTTTTTTTTTTAATATTGATGGATTTTTTTTTTTCACCAGAGCACTGTTCAGTTCTGGCTAAGGTGGTACAGGGGACTGAACCTGGGACCTCTGAGCCTCAGGCATGAGAATCTCTTTGCATAACCACTATGCTACCTACCCCTGCCCTTTTTGCATTCTTTGTTACTTTATGTAAATATAATTTTTAGGGGTGTCTTCTCAAATCTGACTTTTTGGCTCCTTAAATGCATTAATACTGCATATAGTTATAATTCACTTACTTTACTGCTGCATACTATTCCCTCCTGTGAATAATTTATCTAGTAATTATTAGATTAAATAATAAACTACAACTAGGTTATTTCCAGATCTTGCTGGTAACAGTTCTTGGAAGAACTTCCTGGTATACATGTACATGTGGATGTGGTTTTTGAGAATACAGAAAATAACAGAATTTGTAGGTCACAGAATTGATGCCCTTTAGGGGCCAAATGGTGGCACACCTGATTGAGCACACACATTATAGCACATAAGGAACCAGATATAAGCCTCCAGTCCCCATCTACAAGGGGCAAGATTAACAAGTATTGAAGCAGACCTGCAAGTGTCTGTCTCCCTCTTCCCTCTTAATTTCTCTCTGTCTTAAAAAAAGAATGGATTAAAAAGAAGAAGAAGAATTGTACTTTCAACTCAACTGGAAAAATTGTATTTTTTGGAAGTGATGGTTCTGGGGCTGGGTGGTTGGTGGCATACTCAGTTAAACACACAAATGATGTCCAAGGACCCAGGTTCAAGCCCTGAATCCCCACCTTTAGGGGAGAAGCTTCATGAGAAGTGAAGCAGGTGTGCAGATGCCTCTCTTTCCCTCTCTGTCTCTTTCTTCTCTGTTGCTTTCTGTCTCTATAAAATAAAATAAAATAAAATATTAAAATAATGAGAGAGTACTGTTGAGGGAAGAGAAGGATCACCCAGAGGTGGGAGTGGTTACAGGTGTGTCTGGAATGTTGCAGAAGGACCACTCAGAGCTGGGAATGGTTATAGATATAGCTTTGGAGGGGGTAGGCAGGATTTTGAGTTTATAACCTAGAAACAGGTCTCTCCTTTCAAATTTGAGCTGACTTTTTTGTATTTTGAACAGAAGTTCTTTATTTTAATTCACCAACCAATTACATTTCAGGGATCATGTTTTAGAAAGTCTTCTTTATACTATAGCTATAAAGGTATTATCCATAATTATGTTAATTTAAGTATTTATTTTTTGGGTTTTTTTAGGTGTAATTTACTTTTCTGCTTTTTCAACCCCTGATCACCATTAGACAATGATGTCAACTCAATACCAATTTATTACTCTCCTCAGTACCCTTCTGTTCTATTGATTGACTTAATTATTACAGTTTTCATAATCATTCTTTTCAATAAGTTTATTAATTTCTGGTGTCCTATTTTGGATCTTTCACTCTTCAATAAGTAAACATTTTCCAAATTAGTTAACCTGATTTCCACAACAGTTTTAAACACAAATAAAAAATACCTAAAAGTCATCATAGCTTTATAAGAATTTTATTGAATTGAAGATTAAAGGAAAATCTGACATTTTAATGTTAAATCTTCAGATCCATTAATATGGCATTTATCTTCATTTACTTAGGTCTCAAAGTTCTTCAATTTTCCCATAGTCCTTCATCCTTCTCTATTTGGCTTATCTCACTTAGCATAATTCTCTATCTCTAACAACAAGACAGCCCAAAGCTTTGTTCAGCAACAAAATCTTTTAAGATTTTATTTTCTACATCCCCTTTTCATTTCACGTACACATATGTACCTTATCATACTTAATACAAATAATAAATTATTAAATGGATGCATACAAGTTACAATTATTTTTCAGAGGTCTTTTTAATAGTGAGAGAAGTAACCAAAGGACCACTCCATGTTATGCAGTGTCAAGGCTCAAACGTAATATCTCAAATATATGATAAGGAGGCACTAGGCATTATACTACTGAGTCTCCTTAGTGCCTCCAGGAATTCCTTTAGCTTTTCCTAAAGTGTCATTTATTCATATTATAGGAGGGAGAGTACCAGAGCACTGTTAAGTTCTGGCACAAGTTGGTGTCAAGGAAGGGAAGTGTACTTCCTACCCTTAGGACCCCAGAAATTTACATTGGTGCTCTTATAGGCTGAGTTGTCTCCCAATCACAGCCCTCAAAATTCTGAAATCTATCTAGTAAATTGACAATGACCTTTTAATCTCTACTTGTGAGATTTGAATGAAAATGCATTTTGTCTGATATTTACATAGACATAGCATTTAAAAAAACACCCTATGTTTGCCTAAATACATAGAAATAGTTGGACTTATTAAATAAATCAAAAATAATACTCTATCTGCAACTACAAAGAATCTCCACGAAGTTACACAAAATGAAAGGTTATTTTTGTTTGTTTGTTTTTTATAAAAAGGAAACATTGGAAGCAGAGCCAAGATGGCGACTGGAAAGTAGCAGCACCTGTGGGCTTTGACATCAACTACTAGAAAGGCTTGAAATCCTGGCCTTCAGCGGGACAAGCAAGGAGGCATCCTAAAGGTAGACCAGGGAGGTGATTATAATTCAATTTGGGTTAAAAATTAGAGCAAAAAGAAAGGAAATTTCTTGATTATTTCTCTCAGCCCCCCTCTCCCCATAACCAGACCCCAGGGGTAGGGAGCTGCTGCTAGCAGGCTCCCTGTGGAGCTCCTTTCTTTACCAAGATTCCTGGCCCACCCAGGTGCCATTAAACCTGCTTCCAAATTTCTAGGCTATTTTTGTTGTTCCTCTGAGTAAGGGACTTAGACCCATTCAAGTGACAATTAGCTAATCAAGCAAGCCTCACCCAGCCTGGGAAAGACTGCTTGAAAGCTTTTTTTTTCTTTTTTCCCATTTGTTTTGTATTGTGTTTTCTTTCTCAATCAGTTGTCTAGACTCAATGTGCATAGCCTAACAGGGAGCTGTCCAAGCTGTAGACCCACTGCTTGGGCTTTTTACTCTGTTCTATTTTACAAATACTATTATATATACACGCATATCCCTTCCCCCCCCTCGGGTGACCAAAATTAACTCTTAGTATACTTACCATTGATAGACGACAAGAATTATCACCCACTGTGAGAGAAACTTATCTCACTTTTCCTGCCTCCTCTATACACTATCGCCCTTCTCCCACCTCCAAGTCAATTAAAAAAAAAATACATATATATATATATATATATATATATATATATATATATATATATAACTCTCCTTTCACTGCTTTTCTTTTCTGTTTCCTTCTTTTCTTTTTTCTTTTCTCTCTTTTTTTTCCCCTGTCTTCATTTCTCCCTTCCTCCTCCCTCTGCCTTCTGAATTCACTGATACTTATTTGTGAACTATTTCAGGGAAGAAGTCTGAATCGGAGCTGACTCTCTTTGTGTGTATCTCTGCTCTACTTCCTTCCCCTCTTGCTACCCCTAGAATCTACAGTGGACAGTAGATTTGCATTATTGTCTATTCCTGCTATCCCTTTTTTCTTTCTCTTAATTTTTCATTTAGATTTGGCTTTTATTTTTTCTTGAACTGGAGACATTGTGGGACTAACTGGTATTGGTTAAACTGCTTCAGTCATTGCTTTAGTGAATATTGTAATTTCTGAGGGTGGTGATTGCATTTGTCATGAAGGTATTTAGTATAGTGTGGCTTGTGCATAAAACAAAGCAACTAAGGAACAACAGAACATAAAAATAAAAAGCACATTAAAAATGGGTAGATCAAGAGCAAATAAAACAGTTAATACAATGAATGAAGACAAGAGCCTAGAAGAAACAACAAATCAGCCAGAAGTAACTATAGATAAGAAAAGCATGCAAGCAATAATAAATTTATAAATCACAGAAATGAAAACAACTTTGGAGGAAAGGAATAGCAGTATTAGGGAAACAACAGATGAAACCATCAAGGAAAATACTAACTACCTTGAGGCACTTAGAGAGCTGAAAGCTGAAATAGCTGTAATGAAGAAAGCAGCTGAGGGAAGGGAAAGCAGACTAGCAGAAACAGGAAACAGAATTAGCCAGACAGAGGATGAGCTAGAGAAAACTAAGAAAGAGGTTAAAGAGCTCAAAAAGAGATTGAGAGACACTGAAAACAACAGCAGAAACATATGGGATGATCTCAAAAGAAATAACATTCGTATAATGGGCCTGCCAGAGGAAGAGAGAAAGGGGAAGCAAACATTCTAGAGGAAGTTATAGAAAACTTCCCAGATGTAAACAACAGAAAGGACATTAAGATTCAAGAGGCTCAGAGAGTCCCAAACAGAATCAACCCAGACCTGAAGACACCAAGACACATCATAGTCACAATGAGAAGAAGTAAGGATAAGGAAAGAATCCTAAAGGCTGCAAGAGAAAAACAAAAAGTCACATACAGGGGAAAACCTATAAGACTATCAGCAGACTTCTCTACCCAAACTCTAAAGGCCAGAAGAAAATGGCAAGATATCTATCGAGCCCTGAATGAAAAAGGGTTTCAACCAAGGATAATATATCCCGTTAGACTTTCATTCAAACTAGATGGAGTCATCAAAAACTTCTCAGACAAACAACAGTTAAAGGAAGCAACTATCACCAAACCGATGCTGAAAGAGGTTCTAAAAGACCTCTTATAAATAAGAACATCACTATAATACTTGCAACATATCAAATAAAAACTTATTGAACAATGGCACTACAACACATTAAATCCATAATATAAGTATATTTCAGTGGCTTAAAGTCACCCATCAAAAGGCACAGAGTGGGAGGATGGATCAGAAAACATAACCCAAACATATGCAGCTTGCAAGAATTCCACTTGACCCAACAAGATAAACACAGACATAAAGTGAAAGGATGGAAAACTATCCTGCAGGCTAATGGACCACAAAAAAAGGCAGGAACAGCCATTCTCATCTCTTACACAATAGATTTTAAATTAGATAATGTAATAAAAAATAGGCAAGGTCATTAAATAATGATTAAAGGATCAATCAGCCAAGAAGATATAACAATTATTAACATCTATGCACCCAATGAGGGACCACATAAATACATCAAACACCTTCTCAAAGAACTTCAAAAATACATCAGTAGTATTACAATAATAGTAATTTAACTTTAACACCCCATTATCACACCTAGACAGATCAACAAAACACAGAATCAACAAAGAAACAAGAGAATTAAATGAAGAGACTCACAGACTTGACCTCTTGGACATTTTCAGAGCTGTTCACCACAAAAAATTGGAATACACATTCTTTTCAAATCCACACAAAACATACTCAAGGATAGACCACATGTTAGGCCACAAAGACAGCATCAATAAATTCAAGAGCATTGAAATCATGCCAAGTATCTTCTCAGAAAACAGTGGAGTATAACTAACATTTAACAACAAACAGAAAATTATTTAAAGTCACATAATTTGGAAACTAAACAACATACTCCTTAAGAACCAATGGGTCAGAGAGACACTCAAGCAAGAAATACAAATGTTCCTGGAAACAAATGAAAATGAAGACACAAGCTATCAAAATATTTGGGACACAGCTAAAGCAGTACTGGGAGGGAAACTCATAGCCATACAATCACATATTAAACAACAAAAAGAAACCCAAATAAACAACCTTACTGCACACCTCAAGGACTTAGAGGAACAAAGGAACCCTAAAGCAACCAGAAGGACAGAAATCACTAAAATTAGAGCAGAAATAAGCAACATCAAAAATAAGAGAACCATACAAAAGATCAATGAAGCCAAATATTGGTTCTTTGAAAAATTAAACAAGACTGACAAACCCCTAGCCAGACTAACTAAACAAAAAAGGGAGAAGACCCAAATTCATAGAATTGTAAACGATAGAGGAGATATTAAAAACTGACACCACAGAAATTCAGAAAATCATGCAAAACTTCTATAAAGAACTATACACCACCAAGCTAGAAAATCTGGAAGAAATGGAAGAATTCCTAGAAGCATATGCCCTTCCAAAACTGAAACAAGAAGAACTAAATGCACCAATCACAGCAAAGAAATCGAAACTGTTATTAAGAATCACCCCAACAACAAAACTCCTGGACCAGATGGCTTCACAAATGAATTCTACAAAACCTTCAGGAAACAGTTAATACCCATACTCCTAAGGCTTTTCCATAAGATTGAAGAAACAGGAATACTCCCTTCCACCTTCTATGAAGCCAACATCACCCTGATACCAAAAGCTGATAGGGACACAACAAAAAAGGAAAACTACAGACCAATATCTCTGATGAACATAGATGCCAAAATATTAAACAAGATCTTGGCCAACTGGATACAACAGCATATCAAAAAGATTGTTTATCAGGACCAAGTGGGATTCATCCCAGGAATGCAAGGCTGGTTCAACATCCATAAGTCAATCAATGTCATTCACCACATCAATAAAAGCAAAGCCAAAACCCACATGATTATCTCAATAGATGCAGAGAAAGCCTTTGACAAAATCCAACACCCATTCATGCTCAAAACTCTACACAAAATGGGGATAGATGGGAAATTCCTCAAGATAGTGGAGTCTATATATAGCAAACCTACAGCCAACATCGTACTCAATGGACAGAAGTTGAAAGCATTTCCCCTCAGATCAGGGACTAGAGAGGGCTGCCCACTATCACCATTACTCTTCAACACAGTATTGGAAGTTCTTGCTATAGCAATCGGGCAAGAGAAAGAAATCAAAGGAATACAGATTGGAAGGGAAGAAGTCAAGCTCTCACTATTTGCAGAAGACATGATAGTATACATAGAAAAACCTAAAAATCCAATAGAAAACTACTGGAATTTATTAGGCAATATAGCAAGGTGTCAGGCTACAAATTCAATGTACAAAAATCAGTGTCATTTCTCTATGCAAACACTAAAACTGAAGAAGAAGACATCCAGAAATCACTCCCATTCACTGTTGCAAAAAAATCAATAAAATACCTAGGAGTAAAGCTGATAAAAGAAGTGAAAGACATATACTGAAAAGTATGAGTCGCTACTCAAGGAAATAGAAACTGATACCAAGAAATGGAAAGACATCCCATACTCATGGATTGGAAGAATAAAAACCATCAAAATGAATATTCTCCCCAGAGCCATATACAAATTTAATGTAATACCCATCAAAGTTCCACCAAGCTCCTTTAAGAAAATAGAACAAAAACTACATTCATTTATCTGGAACCAGAAAACACTTAGAATTGCCAAAACCATCTTGAGGAAAAGAAACAGAAACGGAGGCATCACACTCCCAGATCTCAAACTATATTATAAAGCCATCATCATCAAAACAGCCTGGTGCTGGAACAAAAATAGGCACACAGACCAGTGGAACAGAATTGAATTGAAAGTCCAGATCTAAACCCCCACACCTATTTACATCTAATCTTTGATAAGGGGGCTCAAAGTATTAAATGGAAGAAGGAGGCTCTCTTCAATAAATGGTGCTGGGAAAACTGGGTTGAAACATGCAGAAGAATGAAATTGAACCACCTTATCTCACCAGAAACAAAAATCAACTCCAAATGGATCAAAGACCTAGATGTCAGACCAGAAACAATCAAATACTTAGAGGAAAACGTTGGTAAAACACTTTCCCACCTACACCTCAAGGACATCTTTGATGAATCAAACCCAACTGCAAGGAAGACTAAAGCAGAAACAAACCAATGGGACTACATCAAATTGAAAAGCTTCTGCACAGCCGAAGAAAGTATCACACAAACAAAGAGACCCCTCACAGAATGGGAGAAGATCTTTACATGCCAAACATGAGACAAAATAAACAATAATATAATAAACAAAATATACAGAGAATGCAGCAAACTTAGCACCAAAAAAAGCAAATGACCCCATCCAAAAATGGGCAGAGGATATGAACAAGACATTTCCTACAGAGGAAATCCAAAAGGCTAACAAACATATGAAAAACTGCTCCAGGTCGCTGATTGTCAGAGAGATACAAATAAAGACAACATTGAGATACCACCTCACTCCTGTAAGAATCGCATACATCAAAAAGGACAGTAGCAACAAATGTTGGAGAGGCTGTGGGGACAGAGGAACCCTTCTACACTGCTGGTGGGAATGTAAATTGGTCCAGTCTCTCTGGAGAGCAGTCTGGAGAACTCTCACAAGGCTAGACATGGACCTTCCATATGACCCAGTAATTCCTCTCCTGGAATTATACCCCAAGGACTCCATAACACCCAACCAAAAAGGTATGTATACACCTATGTTCATAGCAGCACAATTCATAATAGCTAAACCCTGGAAGGAACCCAGGTGCCCAATAGCAGATGAGTGGCTGAGTAAGCTGTGGTACGTATACACAATGGAATACTATGCAGCTATTAAGAACAATGAGCCCACCTTATCTGACCCATCTTGGACAGAGCTAGAAGGAATTATGTTAAGTGAGCTAAGTCAGAAAGATAAAGATGAGTATGAGATGTCCCCACTCATCAACAGAAGTTGAGAAAGAAGAACAGAAAGGGAAACTAAAAGCAGGATCTGATTAAATCGAGAGCAGGGCACCAATGTAAAAACCCTGTGGTGAAGGGGAGGGTAGCCATTGGGTTTCCCGCCACGGCGGGTGGTGGGTGTCCTGGGGTGGGTGGTGAGGAGGGGACACAGTCTTTTGGTGGTGGGAGTGGTGTTTATGTACAATCCAATTAAAGTGTAAACATATAAACCACTATTTCATTAATATGAGAGGCAAAAATCTGATGATACGTCTAGAACTTCTTAAAACACAGACTGAGTCTTTTTAATATAGAGGCTGTCTTTGATAGGTTGTCTCTCCCAAAAGCCTAGACCAGGGAGAACAGAAGCAACCGGTAGCACACATATACAAGATGCTGCGTATTATACCCCAAACCCTATCAAAGGGACTTTCCAAAGTTAACCCTATCACCAAATAATGTGACCATTACAATAACTATCCATTGTCTTCTTGAACTCTAAGACAACAGGAACCTCACATTTCCACTATAGAGCCTATATTTTCCCCAGTCCTGGAACCTTAGGGTGGGGCCCACTTTTCTGCATGCTGCTCTCAATTCAAATCAAATAATATTGCATCCGCGGATAGCAACCTAATCAACGCAACGAGTGCCACCCCAGCATGCTTCACTTCAGACTGTGACCAGAGACTTCAGGTGTGGAATGACAACCCTTCAGCTTCATCACTCGGGTAAGACCTTTCCAAAAATTCTGTCTTTGGGGAGTCAGGCATTAGCGCAGCAGGTTAAGGGCAGATCAGGTGATGCAAAGCACAAGAACTGGTGTAAGGATCCAGGTTCAAGCCCCCAGGTCCCCACCTACAGGGGGTTCACGTCACAGGCAGTGAAGCAGGTCTGCAGGTGTCTGTCTTTCTCTCCCCCTTCTCTGTCTCTCCCTCCTTTCTCTATTTCTCTCTATCCTATGCAACAACAACAATGCCAATAACAATAATAACAATTAAAACAACAATAATAACTACAACAATAAAACAACAAGGGCAACAAAAGGAAATAAATAAGTTTTTTTTTTTTAAAAAAAAATTCTATCTTTGGGAGAGAATGACACTGCAATAAGATTATATATTAAGTCTCCATGGGACTCAAATTTCATTTTGTGACACTTATTTTTAAATCAGTTTTAGTTGGATCTCTAATTATTTTTATACCTTGTAACTCTGCAAACAATCTTTGAAACATAGTAATTTCAAAAGTTAGATCAGTTATCCTAAACATCACTAAAGTGCATATAAGCAAGCATGAGAATTTTCTATAGTATAGACTCATAACTAAGTCTACTTATCTAATTATTTAGTGTCTAATGTACACTGTTGTTGGTATGCATGAGACCCCTTCTGTTTCATTTGGTTTAAATCCCCCCTGCTTAACACTATTCTATTTACATAACCACTGTTAACAAGTTCCACCCTCCCTCCAGGGCATTTGTGGTTCAGTGATAGGATTCACGCCTGCTATGCCCCCTCTTTGTCACACTCTGATTTTCACCAGTCACTTTTCTCTCCACCCTCTCTATGTCACATCCTGTTTCCACCCTACTTGGGAAGTATATATAAAGACAGCATTGTGAGTTTTAGAGTACTTTACCTTTAGTTTAGCTTAGCTCAGCTTAGATTGTGCTGCATCCTGCATGAATAAAGAGATACTGCCTACAGCTCAACCATGAATCCCTGGTCATCTGTTACCCGCCCGTGAAGCCAGCCCATTGAAAACAACATAACCTGTCGAAAACAACACACTGTGACTCATGTACATTTATTCTGTGTGGTAAGTACATGCAAATCATCTTAGCCTTCTTTGCTTAATAGATATGAATTATGCTAAATAAAATACATCATATGCTAAATAAGGTACAGATACTGTCTAAAGTGGACCAAAATGCTAGTGCCCTATGGTAAGTAGCAAAGGTAAACACAGAAGCTAAACTCCAAGGAAAATAATATTCACAAAAGATACACTGAAGGAAAACTAATTCTTTGTAAAATCTCTTTACCTCATATGAATAATTTTAACATTTTTGCTGATACATTTGTGAATATATTACAAATGTCTTTACATTTCAGATAGTAATTTTTAAAATATTTAAATAATTTTCCACAAATATCTAGTAAAAGCTCGGAAATGAGGACTATGTATGGATGTATATTTACTTTATTTTTTACATTTATTATCTTATTTGTATAATTTTTGTTTTATTTCCTTTTTTTTTGAAAGTATTAGGTGACTGGGGAAATGAAGAAAAAGGGCACAACTTGCATGCCTGAGACACAAATTTGGTCCCTAGCCTATAGTTCTCTTTATCTCTCCCACGATAAAACTAAAATTACCTTTAAAAAGTCAGTATTAGGGGTCAGGCTGTAGCACAATGGGTTAAGCATACACGTGATGCGAAACTCAAGGACCAGAGTAAGGATCCTGGTTTGAGCCCCCAGCTCACCACCAGAAGTGGGGGTGCTTCACAAGCAGTGAAGCAGGTCTGCAAGTGTCTACCTTTCTCTCCCCCTCTGTCTTCCCCTCCTTTCTCCATTCCTCTCTGTCCTATGTAGCAAAAACAACATCAATAATAGCAATAGTAATATCCACAACAATGATAAAAGAAGGGCAACAAAAAATGCAATAAGTAAATAAATAAAATATTTTTTAAATTCAGTATTGATTGGATATTTTTATCACTTATACTTCTCATTACAGGTCTGATAGCTAAACATACTTTATATTGTAAGTTACCTTAACATTTGTTTTAATGAACTTTCTTTTTTTTAATATTTATTTATTTATTTTCCCTTTTGTTGCCCTTGTTTTATTGTTGTTGTAGTTGTTGTTATTGATATAGTCATTGTTAGATGGGATGGAGAGAGATAGAGAGAGGAGGGGAAAACAGGGGGGAGGAGGAAGATAGACACCTGCAGACCTGCTTCACTGCCTGTGATGCAACTTCCCTACAGGTGGGGAGCCCAGGGCTCCAACTGGGAACCTTAGGCTGTCCTTGCACTTTGCACCATGTGGGCTTAACCCGCTGCTACCGCCCAACTCCTGTTACCTTAACATTTACAGAATGCTTCCTTCTGCAAATTCTGAAATTAAAGATTATACTCCTTTTAAATAATAGCCTTTATTAATCTTTCAAATTTTACTAAACATTTCTTGATTATGTTTAATTTTACCCTGTTTTACTTGCAAAATAAGTATTGTTTTGAAGATCCAGTATTATTCATGTTTACCTACCTACTTACTACTTTTCTTCGTTCTTTCATTAGCTTTGTCTCTTCTATGTGGAATTGGTTTTCTTTTGCCTAGATTACACTTTAAAAAGTTTAAGAGGGGGCAAGTGGTGGCATACCCTGTTAATTGCAACATGGCATATACCCAAGAACCAGCATAAGGAGCTGGATTCCAGCTCCAGCTCTCCATGTGCAATGCGGACACTTCATGAGTGGTGTAGTTCTGCAGGTGTCTATCTTTCTCCCTCTCTATCTCCTCTTCCCCTCTCAACTCTGTCCTATCAAGTAAAACAGAAAAAAAATTAAATAAATAAATTTTAAGTAGTGTCCATTCCTATCTTTTTAAATCTTATCTATTTTAAAGTCTATCATGTCAGATATGAAAATAGCTGTTCCTGCCCTTTTTTGTGGGCCATTGGCTTGTATGATAGTTTTCCATCCTTTCACTTTAAGTCTGTGTTTGTCTTGTTGAGTTAGGTGAATTTCCTGTAGACAACATATTATTGGGTTGTATTTTCTGATCCATCTTCCCACTCTGTGTCTTTTAATAGGTGAATTCAGGCCACTGACATTTATTGATATCAAAGATTAAAGATATTTTAACACCATTCTTGTAGAGTTTTAGAGTGTTCTGATCTATGTCCTATTTATGATGATCCGATTGTTTATAGAAGACCTTTCAGAACTTCTTTCCGGGCAGGCTTGGTGATAGTTGATTCCTTCAACTGTTGCTTGTCTGAGAAGGTTTTGATGCCTCCATCTAGTCTGAATGACAGTCTAGCAGGATATAGTATTCTTGGTTGAAAGCCTTTCTCATTGAGCACTCAATAGATATCTTGCCATTCTCTTCTGGCCTGTAGTGTTTGTGTGGAGAAGTCTGCTGCTAATCTTATTGGTTTTCCTCTGTAGGTGACTCTTTGTTTTTCTCTTGCAGCCTTCAGGATCCTTTCTTTATCCTTATTCCTTTCCATTCTAATTATGATGTGTTTTGGTATCTTCAAGTCTGGGTTAATTCTGTTTGTGACCCTCTGGGCTTCTTGAATCTTTATGTCTTTGATGTTGTCTAGACTAGAGAAGTTTTCAGCTGTTATGGCCTGAAGAATGCTTTCTTCCTCTCCCTCTCTTTCTTCCTCTCGTAAGCCAATAATGCGTATATTGTTTCTTTTGAAGTCATCCCATAGGTCTCTGTTGTTGTTTTCAGCATCTCTTAATCTCTTTTTGAGATCTCTTATTTCTTTTTTAGTTGTCTCTAATTCATCCTTTATCTTGCTAATTCTGTCTTCAGCCTCATTGATACTATTCTCTCTGCCCTCTACTGTTATCTGGAGTTCATCTATTTTGTTTCCCTGTTCTGATACTGTTTTAGCTTGTTCAGCTAGTTGTGTTCTTAGCTCAGCTATTTCAGCTTTCAGCTCTCTAATAATCTTGAGATAGTTAGTGTTTTCTTCCAGAGTCTCATTTGTTGTTCCTATATTTCTGATTACAATTCTTTCAAACTCTTTACTCACTCCTGTGATTCTTTCCTTAGCTAGTGTTTGGATATTGACCTCATTATTTTGTGCTTCACCCTTTGGGGGGCTTTTAGCTGGACTGTTGTCCTGGTTAGTTTCTCCAGTATTTCTTTCTTCTTGTTGTTGGTTTACCCATTTTATATATTATGTTATGAGTTCCCTCTCTTAGTACTTTTCAAATTACTGATCACTATTTCCTGGATTGACTTGTGTCTAAGTAAGGTAATTAAAGGGTTCACAGTGGTGGAAGTTAACAGTTGTTTCAACAGTATTTTAATCCCTGAGTTGGAGCTCAGTGATTTAAAAGCCTCTTTTTAAATTTTTTTTTCTTCTCTGTAGGCCATGGGAGCCTGAGGGAGAAAGGAAGCTCTCTTCAATAAATGGTGCTAGGAAAACTGGGTTGAAACATGCAGAAGAATGAAATTGAACCACTTTATCTCACCAGAAACAAAAGTCAACTCCAAATGGATCCAGAACCTGGATGTTAGATCAGAAACTATCAAATACTTAGAGAAAAATATTGGTGGAACACTTTCCCACCTAAATCTCAAGGACATGTTTGATTATACACACCCAACTGCAATGAAGACAAAAGTAGAAACAAATAAATGGGACTACATCAAATTGGAAAGGTTCTGCACAGCCAAAGAAACTATCACAAAAACAAGAATGGGAGAAGTTCTTCACATATCATACATCAGATAAGAGACTAATAACCAAAATATACAAAGAGCTCAGCAAACTTAGCAACAAAAAAGCAAAGACCCTTTCCAAAAATGGGCAGAAGATATGAATAGAATATTCACCACAACAAACACATGAAAAATTATTCCAGGTCACTGTCAGAGAAATGCAAATAAAGATAGCATTGAGATACCACCTCACCCCTGTGAGAATGGCATACATCAAAAAGGACAGCAGCAACAATTGCTGGAGAGGCTGTGGGGACAGAGGAATGCTTCTGCACTGGGAATGCTGGTGGGAATGTAAATTGGTCCAACATCTGTGGAGAGGAGTCTGGGGAACTCTCAAACTCTCACAAGGCTAGACATGGACCTTCTCTATGACCCAATAATTACTCTCCTAGGGATATACTCCAAGGACTCCATAACAACCAACCAAAAGGATATGTTTACACCTATGTTCATAGCAGCACAATTTGTCATAGCTAAAACCTGGAAGCAATTCAGGAGCCCAACAATAGATGAGTGGCTGAGAAAGCTGTGGTATATATACACAACGGAATACTATGCAGCTAGTAAGAACAGTGAATCCACCTTCTCTGACCTATCTTGGATAGAGCTAGAAGGAATTATATTAAGTGAGCTAAGTCAGAAAGATAAAGATGAGTATGGGATGATCCTATTCATAAACAGAAGTTGAGAAAAGGAAACTCAAAGCAGGATTTGACTGAATTTGGAGTGGGGCACCAAATTAAAAACCCTGGATTGACAGTGAGGGTGGATGTTCGGCTTCATGGGGGGAAGGGGAGGATGGGATGTGACAGAATCTTTTGGTGGTGAAAATGGTGAATATGTTCACTCCTATTAATTTGTAGTCATATAAATCACTATTTAATTAATATGATAGGGGAAAAGTGATTAAATGTCTCAAACTTTTTTTAAAAATTTATTTCTTTATTGGAGAATTAATGTTTTACATTCAACAGTAAATACAATAGTTTGTACATGCATAACATTCCCCAGTTTCCCATTTAACAATACAACCCCCACTATGTCATTTATCATCCTTCATGGACCTGTATTTTCCCTACCCACCCACCCCAGAGTCTTTTACTTTGGTGCAATACTGATAAAGGGAACTCATAACATAATATATAAAATGGTTAAAACAACAAGAAAAAATATTAGAGAATCGATCCAGGACAAGAGTCCAGCTAAAAGTCCTCCAGAGGGTGAAGCACAAAATAATGAGTTCAACATCCAAACATTAGCTAAGGAAATAATAACAGAAGTTAGTAAAGAATTTGAAAAATTATAATCAGAAATGCAGGAACAACAAATGAGAATATGGAAGAAAATACTAATTATCTCATGGTTATTAGAGAGCTGAAAGCTGAAATCGCTGAGCTAAGAATGTCTCGAACTTTTTAATGCACAGACCATAGGCTGAGTCTTCGATATGTTTACTCTCTTAAAATCTTAGACCAGGGAGAACAGCAGCAACAGGTGGCACAGATATATACAAATAATGTCAAAGGACATAAATTATGGTGATGTTGTGTATGATACAGCAAATCCTAACAAAGGAGTATTTCTAAGTTAATCCAATTGCCAAATAATGTGATTATAGCAATAAATATCTATTGCCTTTTAAACCCTAAGACAGCAGGAACCTTAGCAAAGCAAGGACTGCAAAAGCTGAATAAGGGCAAGAGACTGGTATACTTTAATGATGACTCTTCAGTCACTATCAGACCACCCCATCAGCTAGGGCCCTATTTGGGGAGACCTGAGATACCCAAACAGACATGATGGGCCTAGATCTCAAATAAATCCCTCTCTCCATTGTTACTGGTCATCTCTATCAGGAACAACACAATAGACCCTTTTGTGGGTCCCCATAGGACCCACAATTACAGAAGCCAGACCTTCCACCTTCTGTATCCCACAATGACCTTGGGCCCATACTCCCAGAAGGTTAAGGATATGGAGTTCTGGTGGTGGGAATTGTGTGGAGTTGTACCCCTCTTATCCTATGGTTTTGTCAGTGTTTCCTTTTTATAAATAAAATAAATAATAAAATAATAATAATAAAATGAAGTATAGGAAAGCTATCAAGGGAGCGGATCCGATACAGAGTTCTGGTGGTGGGAACTGTGTAGAGTTGTACCCGTTTTATCCTTTGGTCTTGTCTGTGTTTCCTTTTTATAAATAAAATAAAAAATAAAATTAAAAAAAGAGAGATTTTTGTGTTGTAAACTATCGCTTTTTTTTTTTCATTTGACAAATTCTTATCTTTCTCTTTTTTGGATCCGTGATTGATTCATGGTTGATATTTTTAATCATACTAGAAAGCTTTTCAGTTCTCTTATTTTAAATATGCCTTTCTCTCATTCTTTCTTTCCCATTTCTAGAACTTTCTAAAACTCTATTTATATTATGCTAGGTTAATTAATAATTAAACTATATTTTCACTCTTTTGTGATGCCTTCCCCACCCTCAACTTAATACTGGGGTGAAAATTTCAGTATATCAAATAATCTACTTTTTTCAGTATCTGTTTAATAAACTTAAAAATTGATTTTTATATTTAAATTGTTTTAACTTTATAGCATCTTATTTTAATCTTAAAAAATCAGCATCTTAAATTGATAAATTCAGTCATTCTATCTTATATTTTTATATCTAAAAGTTTTGCTAGTTTTATTCTGTTGCAGCTGACAGTATTTAATTATGCTGTCTTGTTTCTTCAAGCATTTGTGATTTTGATTAGAACTCCCTTTCCTTAGAAAGGTCTGCATTATTTTTTGAAGCCTGATTTGATAGGTAGTTTATTTGCATTTGCTTCTTTATCTCTGATATACTAGCAAATTGAAACACTTTTAAACTAAAATAATTCTCACTGCTTTTATTTAACTACCCAGATTCTATATCCAGCCAGTAAATACTTGTTTTCTGATCTGCTAATAATTACTTAAAATCATATACTCCATAAACCTAATGTCAAGTTTTAAGATAAGTAATATTTGAATCTTTCAGTTTTCTTCCAAAATGTCCTATGCAAGGAGAATCATTTATTAATTCCCATTCCCCACTTTAAGTAGTGTTGTTTCTCATGCTTCAACCTAGACATCTTTCAACAGTCATTTCATGTTTCTTTGAACTTGGAAAATATCTTCATGATGGTATCTATCAGAGTTACTTTTTCTTTTTTATCTCTGAAGGAGACTAGAATAACTGCATTTTCCTCAACAATACCAGAAACAACACCAATAGTATGTTTCCTTATTACTTTATGCATTTGTGCATTTATAAATCTATGCTGAGTATAAAGAGTATATATTTTCCACTGATAATTAAGAAGGCAATAATTATCTGAGTTATATGTAATCCCTACTTTGAAGATAACATTAATTTAGAAACTTATTTTTCTAAATTAGTACTTGATGACCATTTCATTTTGAGCTGTCTCAGCTTTTGTTGCATTTAGTTCCATGGGAATTTCTCAACAATGTTGTATATGGAGTTTGTGACCTCTAACAGCACCTTAAAGCAGTTTTTTCCATCACCTGGAAAAAAAGATGAAATGAAACACAGTTGCTTGTGATCTCAAAAGACAGAGAGCCTGTAAAGTCATCAAATCCCTTTACGTTTTTTTATTTACTTTGAACATATATTTGCTTGCAATTTAGGTTTCTATAGACTGAGACAAACATGAATGACTCTCAAATGAGGTAAGAAATTTATGCTTGCATGTCACTATGAGTTTATAATTTCAATTCAGGAAAAGTAATAAAGGAAGTCTGAGCATCCATCATCTTGGACTGATCATTTTTGCTCTGTAGACAGTGCCCAGAGGGATTTAGAATAAAAAGTTAAAGGAATAAAATTAAAATAAAGAAAGAATAGAAAAAGATAAAGTAAGAAAGAAAGACTAAATTTATTTAGATTCACATAATGATTTCTATATATTTATTACATAAATGTTTCAATAAATTTTACTCCTTTTGATATTTCCCTAAACTAGTAGATTTCCTTGTAACCCAGAGTCTGTTGTTATGGAAGAAAATTTTTAGCTACTATAGAATATTCATATAATTTATCAATGTGTAATTGATATGTATTACTTTTAGATGTAGAGCAAAATGATTCAACTATTCTGTCTATGACCTTATTTTAGCATTTTGCAGCAATTTGCAAATTTGCAGTACTCATTATATCCCTATGACTTGTTCATTTTATAACTGGAAATTTATACTCATATATTATTAACTGAAGTAAAAATATTGCCCATTTGATAGCTCTCTCTTCTATGTAAACAAAATATTTGCAGTAACCACTACAAGGAATGAGTTTTTTTTTAATTAAACTTCTCAAAACTTTTCAGTAACTCACAATAGAAATGTTTACATTGAAATGACACTCAGACCAAATGTCCACGTTTGAACTTCTCATAAAGTACTTCCTTGAGATGGTGAGTAGGCAGCTAGCTATACCTAACAGTTAGTTCTCCTTATAATTGTCATTTTACTAATATTCTCACCTAATGCACTCATGTATACATATATGTGGAACTGGATAAAATGACAAAAACTCTGGTATTATTTGAAAAATCCATATTTAAATCCAATCATGAAAAAAAATGCTTCCTATGTGACAAAACTAGACAGTCAACCATTAGCCTTCCAATAAAATGTGTGTGTGTGTGTGTGTGTGTGTGTGTGTTGGGGTGGGGTGGGTGTCTCAAAAAATCCTTCAAAATTCTGGACAAACTGACATTCATTTGTTCTTTGATTCTTCTGTTGTGTCTTTCATGTCATGTCTTCCTTGTAATAAAGGGTGAAAGATGGTTTTCAAGTGAATATTTAACATCATTTCCTCAGACTCATCTGAGCATCATAGGATGAGAAGCAACTTTATTTATTCACTTATTATTGTTGTCTCTTTATTATTATTTTGCCTCCAGGGTTATTTGCTGGGGCTCGGTACCGCACTACGAATACACTGCTCCTGGAGGCCATTCCCCCCTCCCCCCGTTTTTATTGCCCTTGTTGTTGTCATTATTGTTGCTATTGATGATGTTGTTGGATAGGACAGAGAGAAATCAAGAGAGGAGGGGATACAGAGAGGGGAAGAGAAAGACCTGCAGACCTGCCTCATCACTTGTCAAGCAACCCCCCTGCAGGTGGGGATGTGGCGGGGGGGGGGGGGGGGGGAGGGGGGGGGTTTGTCAAACCCGATCCGCGCGCTTAACCTGCTGCACTACCACCCGACCCCCTATTCATTTATTTTTATTGCCACTAGGATTAATGCTGGGGCATGGTGCTGGCACTATGAATCCACTTCTCATAGTGGCCTTTTCCTTTTCCTTTCTTTCTTTCTTTCTTTCTTTTTTTTTAATTTAATAGGACAGATAGAAATTGAGAGGAAAGGGAGATGGAGAGTGAGAAACAGAGACACCTGCAGCACCAATTGACTGCTCATGGAGGATACATGCAGGTGGGGAGCAGAGGCAGGAATGTGGGTCCTTGTGTTTGGTACTATGTGCACTTAATTGAGTGCAGCACCATCTTGCCTGGATAGATTCCATTAACAATGCCACCCATACCTTCAACTTGCCTCCCCTGTATCTATCAAGGTCATTTCCATATCTTTTCAATATTCTCTGGTGAACAAAATCATCAATAATATAAAGATCACTGTACAGTTTAAATATATATTTACTGGCTTGGGATTATAAAGTTTCAACTGAAGTTTTTACTAGTCTTTGTTAGGTATTTAAGTCTGCTCTAAAAAGGCTTTGGGAATTTTGAATTTACAGTATGACTACATTGAATAAGACTGCTAACTGCTCTAGTGTCTTGATACCAGGCAGATGCTCAATTAACAACTGTTGAATGAACTGATGAATGAATAAATTCTCACTAAGAAAATGAGATAGAGGTCTTTTTTAAACTTTTGTATGATTGGTGATGACCCAGGAAGGCACTGTAGAACTGAAACTGAGACCAAAGTATCCAGGAAATTTGCTTAGTGGGTATAGTCCAGGATTTGAAACTAAGAGATCCACTTACGTGCCCAGCCAGGTCAGGAGTGAGGAGAATTGATCCCAGCTTCAGGTATGGGTAGAAAGTTCTCTTCTAGGCAACAAGTGTATCATTTAAGTTTCATGTTATAGCAACAATCACTAGAAAAATGTTATCCACTTTATACAGCTCAGTGTCAGCAGAAGAATGCTCTAGTGAAGATGACATCCAGAGGCTCAAGTGGGTGAATAGATAAGCAGCTGTCTTAGTGGAAGTTGGTAAACCAGCAGTAGATCCTTTTGGTACCCAGAATTAAGATTTTAATTCCTGGGAGTGACTGACAAGAACAAACTGAGAATTTTCCATGCCTGGGTGTTGGTAATGCAACCATGAAAGGAATTTAAAATAGAAATGACTGATGCATCTACTAATAAAGCTCACAATCCAGCTCATAATCTCTTCTATTATACAAGCAAATGGTTCCTGGTGGCCCTTCTGTATTGATGGGCAGTATTTTATTTATTTATTTATTTAAGGAGACATTAACAAAATCATAGAATAAGAGGGGTACAATTACACACAATTCCCATAACCCAATCTCCATATCCCATCCCCTCCCCTGATAGCCTTCCCATTCTCTATCTCTCTGGGAGTATGGATCCAGGGTGATGGGCAGTATTTTCTTTCTTTATATTTATTTGTCTCTGGTACAGTTTCAGCATTTTGGGGCCACTTTTTAATTCAGATAGAAAGGCAGAGACAGATACACAGAGGGAGATAGATCATAGAGTTTTCTCTGGTGCCATAGTACTTCTCATATGGTACCATGGCTTAAACATGAGCTGAGTATATGGCAAGGCATATGTCCCACCAGGTGATCTATCTCTCTCAAGCCCTTTTTATTCATTATTTAATGAGCAAGAGAGATAGAGATTCAAGAGCATTACTCCGCCCCTACATGATACCTGGTGTTGAGAACAGAATGTCATACATGCAAAGCATGCACTTTACTGCTAAGCTACCTTGCCAGCTCGTGATTGGTGACATTTTAAGGTATTGAATTATAAGTATATTAACATATATGTGAGCATGTTTACATACACACTTGAAGATTTTAAATATCTAGACAATTTGGAGAGGAAATGTTATTATGAGTAAATGTGTTTCTATATAATATAAGCATATGAAAAACATAGCAAGTATTCAGACTGAAATAGACAATTAGAATCATCATTGAGATTTCAAATTTTGATCCTGCTAGCGAAAGTGTTCTATAGTGATCACAAACATTTCTGGTCTACAGTATTCTTGATTTCAAACAACACTAGAACATTTTTGTTAAGATTCATTTGAGAGAGAAAGAGAGAAACAGCATTACTCTAGCACATACAGTGATCAAGTTCAGAACCTATGCTTCCAAGTCCATTGCTATAGCCACTTTACTATTTTCTAGATATCATCAGGGCATTTCCAAGAGCAGCCCAAGAAATATCATGGGCTATACCAGGGAGGCCAAGGAAGGTTTTACTACTCCATAATCCTTTCTGAAGTAACTCCATAAATTCTTTCTGAAGATAACCCTCAGAGCCTATTAAAATTCATTTCTTACAAGTACAGTCTAAAGTGGCTAAGGAGGTTTTTTCAGTGAGTCAAGCACAGAATTTGTATGAGTGGGGTCTTACATATGTTAAAGTTTTGTTCTGGTTATTCTCTCTCATAAAATAAATAAATCTATAGTAATAAACAGAGTCTAAAAGCTCACAAGCTGAGCTTCACCTACCTCAGGTTTTTACAGACTGTTGAGTGTCTATAATCCTATAAGCTGCACTCAAAATTCAAAGTTTTCTTTTATATATTTTTTTCTATGGCTTTTTACCAAATTCTCAAATCTCTGTCATAGAGGATAATTCCAGAATTATGCATGTGCATAATGACAAAGTGAGTACACCTATCACCAGACACCTAAAACATCACACATATCTTAGAGTGAAATAGTTAAATACCTATTCCAGTTTGACTTGTTGTTAGAAGTATAGAAATATCCAAAGCTATACATGTTATAGTTGGTAGCCTTTAATATATAGCCTGGTGTATTATCAGATATAGATATAATTACTTTTTTTTTTATTCTTAAGCAAGATGTATGAGAGAGAGAAAGAGAGAGAGTGTGAGAGAGAACATGACACATGTAATGCTGGGGTTTGAACCTGAATAAAGCTTGAGAGTTCAAGGTTTTATTCACAGAACTATCTCCTAGCAGGTTCTAATTTAATTTAATTTTTATACATTACTGGCTTTCCATATGTGTGATACTACCGAGCCATCCACACAGATGAAGAGATAGAGAAAACTGGAAAAACACCGAAGCACCACCCATGGAGATTCCTGCTGCTGTCCATGGTACTCTCATTTGGTAAGGCATAAAACCCATGGGAATAATCATTTTTTAAAATTTATTTACAAAATAAAAATATCCAAAGGCCTTAGGATAAGGTACAATTCCACACAATTTCCACTACCAGAGTTCCGTATCCCATCCCTTCCCTTGAAAGCTTTCCTATTCTCTATCCCTCTAGGAGCATGGATCCAGGATCATTATGGAGAGCAGAAGGTGGAAGGTCTGACTTCTGTGATTGCTTCTCTACTGAACATGGGTGTTGGCAGGTTGATCCAGCCAGGGGAATAATCATTTTCAGTTAATTTTCAGGTTAGTGCAAGTATCACCTCCCCCCAAAATCCTATATATACACATATATGGAAAAAACACACACACACATATATACCTATACGTATCTTTCTTTACAACTTTGAATTGCCATAAATATTGTGTCTACTGAATTTCAGTTAAATGCTAACAATTACTGAAAGCAAAGATTCAGAAAATTAACCAGTTATTTGCAAGTTGCAAGTTAAATCTCAAATTAAAGTCAAGTTGAATTTTAATATGCATAAGCATTAGTTGTGGTAGCTAACATATATTGAGTACTAACTATTTGGCAGAGTTATATGAAATCTTTTACATGAACTATTTCACTTCATTTTTACAAAATCCCACTCATAAGAATATTATTTATTCTAACTTTAAACATGAAAGAAACAAAGACTAGGGATGTGACTGAGAGAGGGTTATCTCTGCACGAGGGAGATTTTAAGTTCGATTTTTAGCATCAGAACAAACAATGCTCTGGTCTCTAATAAAACAAACAAGTCTTTTTTTTTAGTATTATTATCTTAAATGAAGAAAAATTCAATATTGAAGGTTCCACAATTTGTGTTTTTTATTTCATTTTCTAATTCTTTGGTCTTAAAGTAATTTATTGATATAGTGTTGAATCTCACTCTCCCAAACCCCCACTGCAAAACAATACTGGGTCTTGTGGCCCTCCCCAGTTTCTCCCTCATTTTTGAATTTCTCTCTTTACATCAGGACATTTCTTCTGTCTTAAGACACTTTTCAACTTTGTCCTTATTTTTCTCAATATGCCTTAGTTTTACAAAATAATACTCAAAAGAGAAGCCAAAAACTTTGAAAAACATGCCAAGCAATACTCCCTTTGTTTCACTGACCTTACATTCTATCTCATCAAAATTTTACACTCTAGTAGCAAAACAGACTCCATTGCAATCTCACTTTCCCTATATCTGTTCTTCAGGACTATTTCTTCTCACACAGTTCTTTTTCATTTTACTTTATATTATTTTTATCAATATTCCCACACAAGGCTCAGTGGTCCTTCATAGTGATTTGATTCTGTTTTCATAATCTGGAGCTTCCTACCCACAATACTAGAGACCTAGGGTGGCCAGCAGCCCAGGCCCATACACTCTATTACTCTCCTCTTTCTTGTGTGCTAGTAGGCCATAAGTATGATCATTTTGTAGCCATGACTCAAAAACACAGGAACTATTACTCTCAGTTTTTGAAACTACTGGTTCTCTCTCTATTGTTTATATTTGAGATTCTTTTAAACTATTTATTATAATGAGAGAAAGATGAGGTAGTGTCATAAATTGGACCTGAGGCCCTTGGGGGCTCAGGCATGTAAGACTAATATGCTAGCTAACTAGCTAGCTGGAATATCATAGTCATAGAGGAAGTTACAATAATATTATTTATTATTTATTGCTATCTTCCTGACCCCAATCACTGGTTTTCAAAAATAGTTGTAACAATCATTCTGTTAATATAATTTTATTCAGAAAGCTCATGTAAATAAAGAAAAATATCTGGCTAAAACTCCAGAAGTTTGGATGGTCCCAGTTGTGCCAACTCCTTACCTAGCTGAGGGACTTCAACTCTTCCTCTTTCTTTCAGCATCTGTCTTGAAACAGTCACATATTTAAAATATTGACCTTTTTTTTTCCATAATGGCTTTTCCTAAGTGATGACTTTTATTTTAATTAAAAAATTCAAAATGTATTATTTATCCAATGTGTATTTTCTTTTCATGTAAAACTAACCATTTAAGGTAAGAATATACTAAACTGAATTTTGTTGTAAACATAGCAAATAAAAATGATAGTTTCTATTTAAAATGTTATAAAAGTACTGAGCAAAATAAATATAAGTTGTCTAAGTCATCTCAGACTTCACAGTGCCAAGGAAATAATGCCAGTCTAAATTGCATTTCAGTTATCTAAATACCTGCTCAAATCTTTGAGAACAGCTGTGAGTCAACATTGTGTTTTGTTTAGAACCCTCAAATCCTACCTTTCAGAATCATTACCTCCACCCCTTATCTTCAAATTCTTCTGCCCTCTCTAACCTGATTTTTGTTTCCAATGTTCTGCAAGATGAAACACCGAAACAACTACTTGTTGTCAAAATACCTCCTTGTCAAATTCAAAGTTCTTATCTTATTTGATTTCTTCGTAGCATTTCTTTGTTGAAGCTTCTGTTTTAGCTGTTGCAAAGATCTTTAGTAGCTACTTGGCTATCTCTATTTCAATCTTCATTTCTTCAATTGCCTAGGTACTAAATGCTCAGGTTGCCTATGGTGAGGCTTTCAGCCCCCTTTCTTTTTTTTAAATATATTTTATTTATTTATTTTCTCTTTTGTTGTCCTTGTTGTTTTTCATTGTTGTTGTAGTTATTATTGTTATTGATGTTGTCATTGTTAGATAGGACAGAGAGAAATGGAGAGAGGAGGGGAAGACAGAGAGGGGCAGAGAAAGATAGACACCTGCAGACCTGCTTCACCGCTTGTGAAGCGACTCCCCTGCAGGTGGGGAGCTGGGGGCTCGAACCGGGATCCTTATGCCGACCTTGTGCTTTGCACCACCTGCGCTTAACCCGCTGAGCTACAGCCCGACTCCCTCAGCCCCCTTTCTTTTCAAAGGTATATACATATTTTCCCAAGTGATCTGATTCCTATCATCTTCATCCCAAATAATATGCATATTTATTGCATATTTGCCATATACATAAAGTTGATTCTCATATTGACTGTGAGCTCTCATATTGACTATGAGACTTTTAAAAGCAGATTTAGAGTGAGGGAGAGAGGATAATGGTTATGCAAAAAGACTTTTAAGCTTGAGGCTCCAAACTCTCAGGTTCAAACCTCTCCTACTAAGCTAAACTCTACCACTAAGCTAAAGCTGAGCAGTGTTCTGGTGAAAATAAATAAACTTCAGATTTAAATACTAGTATATTTAATAGTATTTTCCACTGTACTATTTGAGCAAACGTATGTAACTTAAACTCAACATCTTCCCCAAATTATGTTTCCTAGTTAAGTGAAGTATATCAACCACATACCCAGATAGATACTCATGCCTGAAAACTGGAGAGTAGGGTTAGCATTTATTCATGAATTCCTAAGTCTCATTAACCCACAACATCTTTGATTGCTTAGCTTGAAATGGTGTGTCACTCATGGGTGCTCAATCTACATTTCTCTTCATTAAACTGAACTGCTTCTTGGAAAGTGAAACTAGAAACTAGAAAAAAGTGAAACTAGAAATATGTCCAGTTTCTTGCTTAACACTCTTTAAAGTTCTCCCTGCTCAAGTGAGGATAAAGTCTAATGTTCCAGCCTAGCCCCTAAACTTTGCCTTATTTCTCCCTCTTTTAGTCATCCTCAAAACTGTCCCGAGTGCTAGTCAAATATAACTACTTGTCATCCTCAAAGCATGAAAGTACTTTTTAAGATTTCATATATTCTCGAATGTTTTCTTTTTTGAGTACCCTGCTCTCTTGGGTATTACCAAACTACAGTCATTCAAGACTCACCTCAACTATTACATTCTTCAGGAAGTCCCTAGTTTAGTTAGGAACTAACTTTAGTTTAGTTAGTTTATTCTAACAATCTGAGCCATCTTCTATGAACCCATCACCATGTTTTAAATACTTGCCCATTTATCCTTCTTTCTCACTGGTTCATGAACATAAGAATTAGAATTGATTTTCATTTCTGCATCCACTCCAGCTACTGCAATATCTGAAAATTAGTGATTGCTTAATGAAGATGTGAATAGGCTTGGGAAAACCCACAAGGACAGTCAGTCTCTTTGTTCCTCTTTGCAAAACTTGTGGTAAAATGTCAGTACCACTAGGGGGCAGAGAATTATAACAATTCTCAGTATAGTAGCTCAAAAAACATTATTCTTCTTGGAGCTGTAACCTTATTTGCCAGGCTGACTGTTTCTTCATTCAGAAGAGAATGGGGGTGGGGGGAAGCATTGCACCAAAGTTGCTTCTGCTGCTGTAGCATCTCCCATATGGTACCTGAGTTACAACCTAGGTATGCACAAGGGTAAGTCACATACTGTACCTCGTTAGATATCACTCAGGTAAAAACATGGATTTAAAATACATCAAATAATTGGATTCAAAGTGCTCCCAGGAAGAAATGTCCACATATTTGGTTGAAAAGGAATAGTACCACCACAGTAATATTTTGAAAAAATGAAAGCAGACATAGTAGCATACAGTGAATAGGACTCTGTGAGTAAAATGGGAGGTAGGTTTAGAAATAAAGATTAAAATGAATTTGCAATTTCAAGAAGTTGGACTGCTTTAAAATTATAAATAAAAAAGTATCTATGCAAGGAAGTACTGACTTCTGAAAATAATGAAAAAGTGTATCAAGACTGTTTTTGCATTTGGAGTAAAACACAATGTCCTGCTTTGAAATAGCTAAGAGAAAATTTCAAATATTTCACTTTGGGAGAAAGGAGCTGTCAAGACTACTAGCATAAGGATGAACTTTAAAGTTAAAAATGTTAATATACTTAAGTAGTTAGCAATATAGTTTCTGTCTTAATAGGGTTTATTTCATTGTTTGCATTAAATAGCCATATGTTTGAGGCCTGCAAAATTATGAACTTTTCTACACCTTGGTTTCTTTCTTTATACATTATATATGGTTGTACTGTCTACTACTAATGAGCCTATTGTCAGAATCAAATACTTTATTTTATATTTTTAAAAATATTCATTATAAATAAAATATTTGCTATTATTTTGTTTTGATAATGATTGTCAGCACAGTATTTTAGTAATTCTTAGGAAGATATAATTGAAAAGTTGCTGCACTGAAAAATGTTACATCTTTTGAGTCCTTTTCTCAAGAGCCCTTTTTTACTAGCTTACTGACTCTCTTCATATTCACCTACACTTAATTTTTCTTTTCATCTTTGGAGACAGACGCTGTTCTGAAGGGCCCATGTTTCATTCATTATGTATATAGGATACATATAGGATAGGATCCTCTAATGTAGTGTGGTCACACTTAGGTGATCTTTGATCTTGCCCTGTTATTATTATTGTTGTTGTTACCAGAGCACTGTTCAGATCTTTTTTTTTTTGCTGTTGCTGGAGACTGAACCTGGAACTTCATAGTCATACACATGAAGGTCCTTTGCATAATTACTATGCTATCTGATGTTGCCCTGGGTTCTCTGATTAATGTCTGCTTGCTGGAGATATAGCATGATAAATTGAGTATCATATATCTTATCATATCATGTCATGTCATAATGCACATGGCAAAACAGGTGTTATTGCACAGGCTCTGAGATAATATGATAGGACTGAAATGGGAACTAAAGAAAAGGATGATGTGTCTTTAATGGTATTGTAGTTAAGAGTTAGGAGGCTTCAGTTCTTCCTCTAGGCTTGCAAGACAAATTGATTGAACAGCAGCCAACAACCTGTTTCCATTTATTCATCAATAAACTTTATTTTTTTGTCTAAGGCTTGAGGATTACCTTTATCATTGCCATTCTGATTTATGAATCTCATAATAAATCAATCTGCATACACTTGGGGAGCCAGAAGATAGCTCACCTGGTAGAAGGCAAATGTTTCTATGTTTGAGCTTCTCATCACACTTGGGAACAGATAATGAGGGTGAAGATTCAAGAGTGGTGAATCAGGTCTGTGGTATCTCTTACTTTCTAAGCTAAGACAAATAAATAAATTAAGAGTCTAATGGAAGGAGTAGCATCATATAGGCATGAAACCCGGTGTGGGGGGGAACACAGCCCTGGAAGAAAATAAGTGTTATTATATTATTCAAGAATCCTCAACACAAGTTAATGGGATATTGTACATTGAAATGACAGGACTGTATCAGGTGGGAAAATGAGAAGACATAGGGGTGAAAGGCACTGTAATGGAGTTGCTGATATTCCATGGTACCAGCTCAGATCTGGTTAATCTGAAAAGACTTTCATGGACTTCTTCAATACTTTATAGAACTTATAGCATTTCTATTTTAGGATACCCTTCAGAAGGAAAAAAATGTGTAAAGACAATTCAGTGAAATATTTCTAGTAATAATTTTTATTAAAACCATCTCCTTGTAGACTTCAGAGCATTAAAATGCCTGACACCATGCAATTCATGGAGACATCTTACAAAAAGAATAGGCAAGTAATGTTTGAAAGTAACCCCATTTCTAAATGATAAAAGTCAGTCAACTCATAGGATATATACCAACAAATATTTGCCTTTGAAAAGATAGTTCTTTGCCTTTTATGCCTTTTTATAGTTCTCTAATGTAATTATGTTTTCATTCTTTTAAAGTTTATTTTATTTTTAATCTATTCTGGATACAGAGAGAAAGTGAGAAGGGATGGGAGATTGGGAGAAAGACACCTATAGCACTGCTTCACAGCTAGTGAAGCTTGTCACCTCACCCCCAGCGGGAACCCATAGCTTAAACCTGCATCTTTGCACATTAAAACATGTGTATTCTACCGAGTGTTCATTGCCTAATCCCTAATGTCTAGATTATGCACTATACTGACTATGTTACTCTCTGGTATATACCTGCTCACTCTTCCAGTATTTGGGTTGTAGTATTTCAGCAAAAAGAATAAAACAGTTTCATAGAAACATCTGTATTTCGAGGCACAACAACTAAAGCTTAATCATAAAACTCTACTTTCCCCACAGTTACTGCCTATTCATTTATCATCGTCACCTTCATCATTATTTACCAAGGCATTGCTCAACTCTGGTTTACTGTAGTGTGGGAGGTTGAATCTAGTACCTCAAGGCCTCATCAGACATGGCAGTCTTTTTGTATAGCCATTGTGCTATCTTCCCCACACTCATTGCCTTTTAAGGGAAGTTAGCAAGTAATGAGGGACACAAGGTACATACAGATAATCTGCTAAGAGGCTACTTAGCTCCACTTGGCTTTATCCTCCAGAGCGCAAGCTCTGGGTGATTAGGATTTATTTGCAGGTAGTGCCTCTTTTAGAACAGTAGTACACGAAGACACTGAAACAATACCACACACTCTATTTTACACATTCTGTTGGAAAAGAGAGCTGCTGAGTAGAAGGGCTACTGGGCTGAAAGGTGAAATTGCTAGGATCCTTGTAATCTTCATATTACTTGTGAACACCTCGGCAGGTCTGTAGTGAGTTCTCTGAGAGTTGCTCTAGAAGAGATGACCCCAAAGGTCTTTCCCAGTTCTAAATTGCTGCTGATCACCTCATTTTTTAAAAGTTTAATGACATTTACTTAACATCAGGATCTAACTAATATTAATCCAACACCCACAGGAAATTGCCAGAAGTTGAGCAGCTGGCTCACATCTGGGAGAATATGCCTATGTCCCACCTCCCCAAGACTTTTCCTCTGTACACTGAGCCCAGTGGGACCACTAAGATGAAATTGAATTGACTTATACAACGGTGGTGGTTTGCAAGAAGAAAAAGTACCTGGTTAAAAGGATCTCGTTTCATATTCGTGCCTGAAGAAAGGGCAAGATTTTCAAGTTTAAAGAGTGTACACGAGTCATTTTTCAGTCTCTAGATCTTTCACCCTGAAAGTCCCTGCATAGAAACTCCGGAGAGTCTAAATATAGCAACCCGCCCTCAGCTAGGGTCCTCTAGCAGCTCTAGGATTGGAGAGCTTGCTCCAGGGCGGTCTCTGCATCTGCCTCGAATAGCAGGGCACCAAGCAATTGCTCTCGCACCTCCACAGTGCGTGGGTGTGAAGTGTATTAGGGGAAAGCAACAGTGACTTTGGGTATTGGTGCTTGGCTCACAGTTAGTCACGTGGTGCCACTGCCAGCTGCATCTAGCGGCTAGAAGCAAGGCTAGGGGGTAAAGGAGGGATGGGAGTCTATTACAAACAGTGACTGAGAGGGTTTCATGCTAACCGCTGCATTAACAACACTAAATAAAAATAAAACACTTAAGTGGATCCTCTGCTTTGACTGTAAGGAGTTCCTCTGGCATGGCTGTGTACACAGAAAAGAGTTGAGAGTCAAGCCTCTGAAATGAGACTTTGTGCCTTAGTATGTGCTTTGCTTTTGCTTGTGGGGCAGGCAGCGAAAGGAGGCTTCTTTAAGGACAAAAGAAATGGAATTGCCACAGTGCAACTATCTGTTACAGCTTTATGGTTCTGTGGTGGAAGTTTGGCTCTTCGTTTTATAGGTGACTTCCCTCCTCCGACCTCCCAATATTGGTAGGCACAAGAGGAAGAATCCAAGGTGGTGGGAAGAGTTTCCAAACTGGACTTTATACAAGTTTCCCCAACCTGACTATGGTGTTTGACTATGTGGTGTGTTGTTGAAGGCCAGAGGATGCTATTATAAGTGGTACTGTGGCCTCCCAGCTTGCTTTCTTAGAGCTTGGGAGTCAGAGGTGGTGAGCATCCCTATCAGTGGTCACTGGAAGAGTCATATGTCAACCAACTAAAAAGTTACAGCATAAAAAGTGGGGAACCCCCCCCCCCCAAGAAGCTGGTGTCCTGAGCTCTTCACTCTCCAGGATTTTTCTCCTAGATATTGGGGCCATCGCTACCACAGCCAACACTGCTCACTGTTTATGACTTTCTCGATTTAAATGGAAACTTGACAGACAGAACCGCTTTCCTTCTCCCAAGCTTCGTGGTAGCCTGGGTGTCTCTGGTTCACCATAGAGGCACCACTTCGGAGTTGTATGCCCTCCCCAGCTTCCACCCCCGGGCTGGGAATGGATCCAGTTACTTGTGGCCTTGCTGTCTGATGCTGGGAGGGAAAGTCACAGCCCTTTAGCTGGAGGGAGCGGTGGGAGAGACGGCTGGTCCTCACGCTGCAGGCTGAGTAGTCGTGTCCCGTGTGTCTACACACTGAACTGCCCGTCACCTGCTTGGCTGAACTGAGCACCTCTGCTCGCCCGGAGCGCCTGCTCTGCTCCGACACAGGCTGGTACCTGAAGGGCCAGGCAGGGCCCGGCTGTCACCGCTCACACTCGACACAGAAGGATGGGGGGACCTGGCATGGCTGCGTAAATACCGAAGGGAGCACAGACCTGCAGCTCTAATCCTCCCCCTCGCCCCCGTGGGCTGGAGGCAGATTTTAACCTTCTGGACAGCGCCGAAAGCTCCAGGGGAAACCAAACAAACTCGCACCTCCACAAGACAGAGGGGACTTTTGGAGGCTTGTCATCTCTGGCGGGGAGGGGGGCAGCCTGTCTGGGCGTGGGGAGTGGAGGAAGGGGGGAGCCCGGGGCTGGGTCTGCGCGCACAGGCGCGCGCCCCTGAGCGCACCGCACTCCTCCGCCCCAAGCCCCGGGGGCGCCAGGGAAGGCTCTAGCGGTGGCCGCGGAAATAAGAGGCAGCCCGCCAGCCCTCTCAAAGTGACGCCCCGGACAGGTCTTGACTTCGACTTCCGAGAGGAGGCTGCTACAAATTGGGACTCTGCCTCCTCCGCACAACGCCCTCCCCCCTCACCCCCACAGCCGCTTCCCGCCCCGAAGCCCCGGGCGGTTCGCGGGCTGCCGGCTACCACGCCCCCGGCCCGGAGGTCGCGAGCCGGCGGGCGCCCCGTCGGCCCAGGCTTCCTCCTCGAAACCCTCCGGCGCGCATGAGGCCGCTGCCCCCGCCGCAGGCGCTGGCGCCCCCTTCGCGGTGCCCGTGGTGATGCCATGCCCCGCCACCACGCGGGAGGAGAGGAGGGCGGCGCCGCCGGGCTCTGGGTGAGGAGCGGCGCGGCGGCGGCGGCGGCGGGCGGGGGGCGCCCGGGCAGCGGCATGAAGGATGTGGAGTCGGGCCGGGGCAGGGTGCTGCTGAACTCGGCGGCCGCCAGGGGCGACGGCCTGCTGCTGCTGGGCACCCGCGCGGCCGTGCTGGGCGGCGGCGGCGGCGGCAGAGGCGGCGGCGGCGGCGGCCTGAGGGAGAACCGCCGGGGCAAGCAGGGGGCCCGGATGAGCCTGCTGGGGAAACCGCTCTCGTACACCAGTAGCCAGAGCTGCCGGCGCAACGTCAAGTATCGGCGGGTGCAGAACTATCTGTACAACGTGCTGGAGAGACCCCGCGGCTGGGCGTTCATCTACCACGCGTTCGTGTGAGTACTCGCGCCCCCCACCCCCTTTCCCCGCCACGCCCGCTGTTGGGGATCATTGTGCCCGAGTCCCTGAGTTCACGCTCCGCGTCTACACCCCGGTGCCCCCTTGTGCGCGGGCGGGCACACGCGCGGGCACACACACACGGACAGACACAAACACGCGCACACTCGCATGCACACGTGGTGGATTTATTTCTGTGCACGTGTTGAAGGTCCCCCCCCCCCTACAGCCCAACACTTCCTTCAGCTCCGCCTTGCGCACCTTTCCAGAGGGAGCACTTGGCCCAAGCACACCCACTGAGCTGCCCCGTAGTTTCAGACTCTGCGTGGGATCTGGGCTGTGAGGGTAATTGGAAGCAATTAGGTCTCGAGATTGGTAAACTGCTACCAAATGGGACGTCCGGGAGCTGGGAAAAGCACAGGGAAGAAACCCTGTGACCCCTGAGAGGCATCTGAGTTGCTGGGGAGGTTTGGAGTGAAGGCACTGTAGGGAAAATGAGCAAATGAAGATTGGGTCTTCAGTCCTGGGGGGTGGAGAAGCCGGGGAAGCCGTTACTTGGTGGAGAAGGCAGCTAGGTTGAAAGAGAGCCCGGAAACACGCCTCACCACCACCCCAGCCACCAGCAACGGAAAATCTGTCAGTGCATGTAGTCCTTCCTGCCACAAAGGTGGCCAAGGTCTTTAAGAGGCGAGCAGGGCAGGCAAGGTGATGCTTGAGCGCAGCCACTGGGGCCAGTGGGGAGCCCAGGGCTTGGGAGCGCGGGCTAAAGTGAGAGTGCAGACTCGCAAATGGGCCGCCTGGGGCAGTGATCAGGCTGTGGGTTAAGTAGGTATGTGTGGCTGGGAGTCAAAGTGCGCGCGCGCGCGTGTGCGTGTGCGTGTGTGTGTGTGTGTGTGTAGTACGCCTTTGCCATCCAGCAGAAGATGCTGAATGAGAAAATGATTGGAAGCAAATGTTTATTTTCCCCTTAGGCATTTAAAACCTCTCAGTGGCTTTAAAGTTTACTACTGCTTACCCCACCCCCCAAGTCCATTCATTTAGTCTTCTCTTAAAAATCAGGTTTATCTGGACATTTTAACACGGCACCCTAATTCTTGCTTCTTTTTCTGTTCTCCTTTTAGTTTGTCCCTTTTGCTTTTTAGTTAAAATTGAAAGGTAAATATGTCGGTCTCAGGAGGGAAAAGTTGCAATCACCAACTGATAACCCCCTTGAGTCCTAGTAAATAGGTTTTGAACACATGCACCAGGTTGCTTTTTGTAATGAGACATTTCTTAGAAGCAGTTCTCACCTGGGATGATCAACACCAGAAACAGCTTTTGAAATAAAATGGAAAGGGGCTGTTTTTGTAAATTGGTGAACGTGGAATTTAACCACATCAGTCAGGAAATTGATGGAGTCTACAATCTGTGGGGCTCTGGTGTCTGGAAAGTTTTACAGTACCAGATTGATGTGAACATGTAACATTAGGTAGAGTATTCTAGCCAACTTTCCATCTTAAAATGTACACAAGGAATATGTTTTTTTGCACCATTATTATATATAAAAATCTAAGTTTCACTATTCACTTATGTAAGATTTACATTAACATAGAAGATGCGGTTCCTATAACAAATGACAGGCAGGGAGAAATGACACTTTATTATATATTCAACTCCTCTGACTTGATATATAAATAACAGTATTACCAAATAAACCTGTAGATTATTTTGGTCTATTTGTCTCTGTTAAAACATTTAGTAGTAATGATATGTGCTCAGTTTGGCAACAAAATATAAATTATATGAATAGTAATCTTTTAACCATAGCTTTGTATTTACAATATGATTCCATTTCTATATTTGGTAAATTATGCTTTATATATTCAAAGAGGGTGCAAGACAACTTTAGTTGGTGTCCATACATTTGTGTCTTCTAAAGGTCTATGCAATGAAAATGGTTTCTAGCAGCTTTTTGTAGCCTTACAGGATTTTGAAGTTTTGACAAGTGTTTTCCAGAGTTTCTAGCTTGAATAACCTTCCAGAATTTATTGGTCTACTAGTGCCTTATTTGATAGATACAAAATAAATTATGTACTTGTCAATATAATGTATAAGGTGAAGTTTTTATTATACTGTTCTAGACTTAGCAGTTAGGAGGAGTGCTTGATCCATAATAATACAAGAGAGATTGGATAGTCTCATTGGAAGGAATCAGCACAACTTGAGATGACCCTGGGGGCCAGGCCTTCTTCATTTGCTGCTAAGGACTTGAAATTAGCTTTAGGATACCTAGACCTTATGTGTTCAGTTAATAAAGGAAAGATAATATGATGGGCCTGCCAATATCCTTAATGATAAAGGAAGGTAAAAGAAAATAATTTCCAGGAAATCGGGCAGTAGCGCAGCAGGTTAAACGCAGGTGGCGCAAAGCACAAGGATGGTGAAGGATCCCAGTTCAAGCCCCTGGCTTCCCACCTGCAGGGAAGTTGCTTCACAGGCAGTGAAGCAGGTCTGCAGGTGTCTATCTTTCTCTTCCCCTCTCTGTCTCTCCTTCCTCTTTCCATTTCTCTCTGTCCTATCCAACAATGACATCAACAACAACAAGAACAATAAAATAGTAAGGGCAACAAAAGGAAATAAATAAATATTTTTTTAAAACAAAGAAAATAATTTCCAGATCAGTGTAACCAACTAACTAAGTCCCTGCCAGTCTGGGAATCTCCAAATCTTCCTTTAGTAAATGTTTTTGTAGCAAATTAAGGTTCTTGCCAAGAACAAGTGCACTGTGATTAATGAGGTATGATGGGGATGAATTTACTTGGTTGACTAATATTATCTCGGTCAGAAAGCAAGAGAAGTATGTTTAAAGTTATGTTTTGGTTAAAGAAAATTTTTTGTTAGATTTTCAAAATGTATTGTCAATATAATGGTGCATATATGTGTATGTATATATATATAGAGAGAGATAGATATTTAAAATTTTCTTTATCTATTTATTGGATAGAGACAGACAGAAATCGAGAAGGAAGGAGCTGATAGGGAGAGATACAGAGAGACACCTACAGCCTTGCTTCACCACTTGTAAAGCTTTCCCCCTGCAGGTGGGGACCAAGGGCTTGAGCCCATATCCTTGCTCACTGTAACATATGTGCTCAACCAGGTGGCCGTCAGCTGGCCCCGATGTGCATATATTTTAACCTGCTGATGATATGGTTGGCAAGACCACAAGAGGTTCTAGTTTAGATGCTTTCATTCAATCTTTATCAATTAGTGACAATTAGGAGTGTCTGTGCCTTTACTGTCTTACAGGAATTACCTGACAGTTATGTTTTCTATACTCAGATTTTCTTTAGTTTACTAAATGAGCTATTCAAATATGAAGTGTCATATTGCTGTGAATTGTTTGCCCATTTGTAATGTGTAATTCTTCCTCTTTATAGAAGAAAGTTTAGAAAAATAATGCTGGTAATAGAAGAACACATGAGGGAGCTCCATGAATAAATTTGCCACTGGTCCGGCAAACACGGCTAATAGAAGTAGCATAAGAAGCAATGTGGCAGATACTTATATATAGAACTTATATATATATATATATATATATATATATATATATGAGATTATATAAGTTATATTATAACTTAGATAAGTTATATTATGTATATATATATATATATACACATAATATAACTTATCCCTTCAACTAGTATATCTTTAATTGATATAATGTTATGAGTCAGAGTTTGTAAATATTTTAAACTAAATGAGCTAGGAATGTGAAGGTTGTCCTTGACCCCTTCATTTTTTTAAACTCTTGTTTCTATTGGTCCTTAAAGTGACCATTATATTCTACATTTGTCTTGTAAATATTTTAAAAGTTTATTCTCTTTTTTCCTTCACTACCACCACAGTTTCTTTCTGTTTTACAGCATCTCTCCATTGAATTATTTGCTATAATAACCTGCTCACTCATTCTGTTTCTGTGTTCAGTCTTCCAGCTTTAGTATTTTGTTTTTCCTTTTAAAATGCTAATCTCATCATTTCTTGCTTGAGATCTTTCCATGACACTTTGCTACTTAGCCTTCCATTCATCTGTACAGCCACCTGCAAACACTTGAATGTCTATTGTGTGCTGTCTTCCAAATTAATTGGTTAATATTCTCCACTTCCTGAGGAAAAGATCCTGGAATGGGTTGACTACACACTTGTGAACTAGTGTTTCAAATGCTATCAGTGCAATTATAGAAGTAAATACAAAGTTGCATGGGAAATAAAGAGAATTGAAATGAAAATAGATAGGTCAGCATTAGCTTGAAAGAGGAAGTAACGCATGAGTTTTAAAATTATTTTATCTATTGATTTATTAGATAGAGACAGATAAATTGAGAGGGAAGGGGGAGATAGAGAGGGAGAGAGAGCCATAAGATACCTACAAACCTGTATCACCACTCATGAAGCTTCCATGCTGCAGATGGAGACCAGGGGCCTGCAGATGGGGACCAGGGGATTGAACCTGAGTCCTTGTGCATAGAAACATCTGTACTCACCCAGGTGCACTATCTCTTGGCCCCAAGAATGAGTTAAATGTTGACAGACTAGTAGTTAATTTTCAGGTGGTAAAGCAAGGGAGAATGAACAATTATTTCTGGAGTAAACTACCGAATTGTGAATTAGCACAATGAATGGTTCTAGTTACTGGAGGATGAGGATAGTCACACATAAAGAAGGTGTTTGCCATGGAATCTAATCTTTGTTTTTTAGGTAGTAGAGCTTATTGATGATAATCATAGTAACAAAGCAATTAAATACAAAACGTGGAAAGACTTGCTTTTGATTTACTGGGTAATGGGTTAAAAGGTACAAAATGGAATCTGTATGGCTCATAAAGAAATTATAGCAGTGGTACAACTTTTCCTTTAATTATTGTATTTTTTATTTCTAAAAAATTATTTGTGATTAATGGTGGCTTGCACTATTTTAAGATTAGAGGGTATAGAGTCAGATTTTACCCACCACCAAAGTTCTGTGCCACCACCCTCTCAATGCTACCATAGTTCTTAAAAAGTCTTAGAGTCTATTTACTTCTATTTTTGTTTGTTTGTATTTTTTTTTAGCTCAAGTTAATGTGTTTTAGTTCTAGGTTCCACATATGCATTTATGAGTGAAGCCATCTGTAATTGTCTTTCATCTCTACTTATTTTGCTAAGCATGATCATTTTCAGTTCCATCTACTTTGGAATATACAAATGCAAATGTTTTTTTTTTTTCCTCCAGAGATATCACTGGGGCTCGGTGCCTGCACTACTCCTGGAAGCCATTTTTTCCCTTTTGTTTCCCTTCTTTATCATTGTTGTAGTTATTATTACTGTTGTTATTACTATCCTTGTTGTTGGCTAGGACAGAGAGAAATTGAGGGAGGAGGGAAAGATAAAGAGGGACAGAGAAAGACAGACACCTGCAGACCTGCTTCACCACTTGTGAAGCTACCCCCCTATAGGTGGGAGATCCAGGGGCTCGAACTGGGATCCTTGAGCAGGTCCTTGCACTTTGTGCCATGTGTACTTAACTCACTGCACTACTGCCTGGCTCCCCCTTTCTTTTATACATAAGGTAATTTTTAAAAAATATTTATTTATTTATTTCCTTTTTTGCCCTTGTTGTTTTATTGTTGTTGTTATTGATGTCGTTGTTGTTGGATAGGACAGGGAGAAATAGAGGAGGGAAAGACAGAGAGGGAGAGAAAGATAAACACCTGCTTCACTGCCTGTGAAGTGACTCCCCTCCAGGACGGGAGCTGGAGGCTCGAACCAGGATCCTTAAGCCAGTCCTTGCGCTTTATGCCACGTGCGCTTGACCCACTGTGCTACCGCCCAACTCCCTACATAAAGGAATTCTATTGATAACTGAATCATGTGTCATGGATTGCTCCTGAAAGGAGAGAGATTACCACCTTAGGAACTTAGACTTTAACTGTGGGAGTAGAAGGAGGAGTTTAAATAGAAAAAATTACTCATTACTTTCTTCTCCTCCTACCCCTTTCTCTCTTGTTTCATTTTTCTTTCTTCTGCTGAATATTGAACCAAGGTCTTGTACATACTAAGCACACATTCTAATGCTATAGTACATCCCTGTGCTAATTAAATGTTAAGGAGGTAGAACTGGGAAATCATTATTTTTTTTTACCAATTAATTGTATGATATCAGAAGGTTGATTTTGATTCTAGTGATTAGGGAATGGGAATATTAATTTATGTATGCTGTGAAGGATGAGTAACACACTTTTAGGGCAACGTGATCAATTCAGATTAGAACTTCTTGAGTTTCATGTGTTTATAAAGTATTTGGTGGAAGAGATTGTGGTAAGAACATAAAGCACACAGCTATGTCATTTGTGACTGAGATAAGCAACCAGAATAATTTATGACACATAGAACTCAATAAAATATTTTTAAATGAATGAATACATTCATAAATCTTGAACTTAATTATATGTCTGCATTACATATTTAGATTTGGAGCCCTGGCTGTGTTGTCTTAGCAATAGTTACATCAGTGAGTAGAACCAGTGATATAGCTGAGCAATGAAAAGTGAGATGAGGATATTGTGGAGGACAGAGTGTGGGCAACTCTAGCATCATGTTGTGAATGAAAGAGTAAGAATCCGCATAAAAGTCTGGAAAGACACGACAAATTTACCAAAAGCCTAAAAGAAAAAAAATAGATTAATTTTATTTTATTTATGTATTGTATAGAGACAGCCAGAAATTGAGAGGGAAAGGGGAGTTAGGAAGGGAGAGAGACAGAGAGACACTTGCAACACTACTTCACCGCTTGCAAAGCTTTTTTCCAGCAGGTGGGGACTGAAGCTTGAACCTGGGTCCTTGTGTATTGTTAACATGTGCGGTTCAACTAGGTGCACTACCACCCTGCCCTGAGATCTTACTCTTATAAAAAACAAACAAAGGGAAGATATATATGAATTAATGCTGCAAAGGAGATGAGAAAAGGTTCAATTCCAGTTAAAAGGTAAACAGTGATGGCCTTTTCTACAGCTGTTTCAGCAGAGTCAAAAGTGTTATAAATGTAAGGGTGAGTAAGAGTTGGGAAAGTGAAGGCAGCAATGTAAGCTCAACAACAAATTTCTTAGTATAGTTCATATGAGCCTTCATGACCTGGCTTTCTGCTTCCAACTTTCTTCCCTCATACTTTATTGAGATGCAGCCTTACCAAACTGCCTTATTGTGTGTCTTACTGCTGAGTTTCTGCTAATATCGATATTTCAGACACTATCCATTCTGTGCTACTACTGTTTCTTCAAAACACAAATCAAGGACCACTTCCTTGTGGATACAGACTATCTTGATCTATCAGGTTGATGTAAGAGTTCCTTGTCTTGCATTCCATGACACCATGGAAATATCATTGTAATAGCACCTCACCTGCTTCATTATGTTATTATTGTGAGCTGTTTGGTCTGTGTCTCCCCCAAGAGGGTGAACTTCCTTTGCAAGAAAAAGAAAAAAAAAACACCCTCAATTTTATGAGTCTAGCAAGGTGCTATGTATATAACAGAACCTCAATAAATGTTCAACTATGAGTAAGTACCTAGCTTTCCTTGAAAGTTTTTCATAGGAGAGTTTTGAGGGATAGAAAGCTGAAGGAACAATGAAATATTTTTTGGGGGGCAAGTCTCTTTATTTTTTATATTACAGAATTACATGTCGACAGGGGTTTGAATCCACACCATTCCTACCACCAGAGTTCTGAATCTTCACTCTCCCCACTACAATACACCACACACAGTTCCCCTAAAGATGTAGACATGGGCCAACCATGTTCTCTACAACTATCTGTCCACATTTATACATAGTTGCCCCTTCTTTTTATGATTCAATCCTATCTTTCCCTCTAAACCACTCATGACATCATAACTACCTCCTTATGTCCCTTTTCCTTCTCTCTCTGGGTGCTGATGGAGCTGGAGTTCAGAGCCCTCTTATCTTCATCCTATCACTTCTCCCCCACTGTAGGTATGGATCAAGGTTGGTTATGGGGAGCAGAAGGTAGGAAGAACAATGAAATCTTTTTGATTTTCTTTTAAGTGAGATACTGATACTTTAGTTGGAGAAGAAAGTTATGGGATTAGAAGGAGACCATTAGGAGACCACTGCTTCATCCAAAAATTCCAGCTAGTTAGCTTTTGTTACTTGGGGTAAGTTTTTTAGCCTTTGGTTCTCCAATTTCTTCTTCTTCTTTTGCCTCTAGGATTATTGCTGGGGCTCTGTGCCTGCACCACTAATCTACTTCTGGAGGCTATTTTTTGCCCTTCTGTTGCCCTGGTTGTTTTAGTTATTATTATTGTTGTTGTCATTGATGTCATCAATGTTGGGTAGGATAGAGAGAAATGGAGAGAGGAGGGGAAGACAGAAAGGGGGAGAGAAAGATAGACACCTACAGACCTGCTTCACCGCCTGTGAAGCGACTCCCCTGCTGGTGGGGAGCTGGGGCCTCAAACTGGGATCCTTACGCTGGTCCTTGCACTTAGCACCACATACGCTTAACCTGCTGTGCTACCACCCAATCCCCCAATTTCTTCTTTCTGAGATAACCACAGTAAATCTGTAATCTAGCCAACATAGTTCAGTATACTGTAGATAGTCTAAAACTCTATATGAAGGAGAGGGATATTTGTTATAAGAAGTAATAAGATTTTCTAAAATATTTATTTTCCACTCTTACCTCTGGGATGTTAGACCACCTTACTTTAAAAAAATATATTATTAGTGATTTAATAGTGATAAAAAATATTGTGGGATAAGAGGGGTACAAATCTATATAGTTCCCACCACCAGAGTTCTATATCCCATCCCCTCCATTGGAAGCTTTCCTATTCTTTATTCCTCTGGGAGTATGGACCAAAGATCTTCATGGGGAGTAGAACATGGAAGGTTTGGCTTTTGTAATTGCTTCTCCTCTGATATGGGCATTGACAGGTTGATCCATACCCCTAGCCTGTTTCTATCTTTCCCTAGTGGGGTAGGGCTCTGGGAAGGTGGGGTTCCAGGATAACTGGTGAGGTTGTTTGCCCAGGGATGTCAGATTGGCGTCATGGTATCATCTGCAACTTGGTGGCTGAAAAGCATTAAGGTATAGAGCAGAACAATTTGTGTAATAATGAGGAACCTAAAGATAAAAGTATGTCTGACAGGGTTAGGCTTAGAGTGATTGATGGAAGTGAAATAAGAAGTAGGTGAGGAGGGTATCTAGGTCTGAATATTTGATTAAGTACTATATTGTATCCTTTTTAAGACTTTCAACTTGTTTGCTGTACTTATTGAGTCACTGTAGACTATTGTACACTTTTACTTTAAGGTATATATTTTCCCCTGTCTTATGGATACATGTGCACATGTGCTGTGTCTCATATGCCTTGGTCTATAACTAGCTACTGTAATTTTGTTAGGACGTGTGCCACCTGAAATGGAACTTTGAAGTCCTATGATCTAGGAAAGGGTAAAGCCACCATCTAATAGATCACTTTAGCTTTACTCCTAACTCTTGGCAATGTTAATATGCCATATAATAGCTAAAAGTAATTTTTTGAAAGGGTTAAGTAGAACACTTCTCTCTTCTGCTTTATTGGAGGAAGCTGTTTATTTCATGTCTTCACCCAATTTCTTAAAAGCAGAGGGTATTATGTTTTCTGTTAAATCTGTAGCACTCAGAACAGTGTCTGTCACAGAAAGATGTTGCAGACATGCATATTGATTTACTTATTGTTACCCCAAATCCCCAGTATATACTAATCACTGATTCACTGGCGGGAAATGGTAATTTGCTCCTTGAGTCAGATCACAATAAGATTGGATGGATGACTTTATTATTTACATCTAAATTCTACATATAAAAACCAATACTTGCATTAAAAATTTTTTTTTTAATTTATAAAAAAGGAAACATTGACAAAACCATAGTATAAGAGGGGTACAGCTTCGCACAGTTCCTACCACCAGACCTCCGTATCCCATCCCTTCCCCTGATAGCTTTCCTGTTTTTTTTAAAAGAAACTTTATTATTTTTTTCCCTTTTGTTGCCCTTGTTGTTTATCATCGTTATTATTGTTGTTATTATTGATGTTGTAGTTGGATAGGACAGAGAGAAATGGAGAGAGGAGGGGAAGACAGAGAGGAGGAGAGAGAGACAGACACCTGCAGATCTGCTTCACCGCCTGTGAAGTGACTCCCCTGCAGGTGGGGAGCCGGGGGCTGGAATCGGGATCCTTATGCGGGTCCTTGCACCTTTTGCACTACCTGCACTTAACCCACTGTGCTACCGCCCGACACCCAGCTTTCCTATTATTTATCCCTCTGGGAGTATGGACCCAAGATTATTGTGGGATGCAGAAGTTTGAAGGTCTGGCTTCTGTAATTGCTTCCCCACTGAACACGGGTACTGACAGGTCGATCCATACTCCCAGCCTGTCTCTCTCTTTCCCTAGTGGGAAAGTTGCTCCTAGCTCCTTTAAATGTAAGGAAGCCTTATACATATTAGATCACTTTATATCCTGCTGATATAGTATCATAAAATTCCCCATATACTTGAAATCGATTTGTGTTAAGAAATTTAAACAATACTATAGTAATTGAAGATTATATGTATTTTCATTAGATATGTTAAAAGATGTTAAGGGTTAAATTTTAATATGGGGAATGTTGTAACCTATAAGAAAGAAGGAATATTTCAAAATATAATGAAGTCTTGATATAAGAAACACTATAAAGAAAGAAGATAGCCAGCAGCCTTTTGACAATTGCTTGCAAAGAAGTGGTGCCAGTTTTAATTTTTAATTGCAAATGGCTATTTTGGCAGATGAAAATGCCAGCAGAGCATGTTTTATCTGAGCTCAGTGGTGTGAAACTACTTGAAGTCCAATTGTTGAACAGGTACTGTTTATAGTTATCTTTAATGACTTGTAGATGTTTCGTTTTAATTTCCTTTTTCTTTAGTCATTTACAGGTATACTCTTTGAAGTTTTATTGGTTGTGACCTGGAATAAAAATTGGTCACACAGTTGCATCTTTTCATAATTATTGAAGTTATTTGATGGGTCTCAGCACTTTAAGTGATCGTTTTGATTCTTGTTACCACTTACCTAAAGAAAAGAGTTTTCTAAAAGTTACCGAAGTCACCTGTTTCTTTTTTTGTAAATTTATAGATATATTTACTTTTATTAATGTCAAGATAATAGTTTTCTAATGTATCAGCTTTCACAGGTAGATTCTTTCCTTCATCTCCTCTTCCTCCTCTTTCTTTTCTTCCTCTTCCTCCTCCTCCTCCTCCTCTCTCCAGGTCCTGCTGGAATTAGAGTTCAGAGCCCTCTGGTCATCTTCCTCTTACATTTACCCCTCTGGATTATAGATCAAAATTCTTTATAGGGTGCAGAAGGTGGAAGGTCTTGGTTCTGTAATTGCTTCTCCACTGGATATGGGTGTTGGCAGGTTGATCCATACTTCCAGCCTGTTTCTATCTTTTCCTAGTGGCTGAAGTCAACTATTTCTAAACTTAAAAATACTTTGAAGTTTTCTCATTATATATACATGTATGTATTCCATACACATACTTACTTTATGCACAAAATATACTTATAAATACTTATCACTTACTTGAAAATTTGGTATTTATAATATTTACACTAACCTTATTTATTTGTTTATTTTTATTTTTTAATTTTTATTTATTAAATTTTTACCAGAGCTCCATTCATTTCTGGGTTGTGGTGGTGTTGGGCATTCAACCTGAGACTTTGGGGCCTCAGATTCATGAGAGTCTCTTGGCATAACCACTATGCTATCTCCCCCACCCTATTTATTTAGTTTTTAATAACCTTATTTTTGATCCTGTACAAGTAATACCTTTGAATAAGACGTAGTTTAGGAACAAAAATAAAACCTTGTACTCCCATTAATGTAGATATTGTACATAATTCAAAGATATCAGCATGTAAGTACATATCAAGATATCAACTTTTTGCAAACTCATAGTGGTCATTATTTCCATTTATAATATTGTGAATTCTAGAATCTCTCCAGTCAGTGGCACAGTGATCTTTTATAATTATATTATGGATTTTCTTTTTTTAAACGTCATTTTAGTTTAATATTTAATTAAGAGTTTAGTGGTTATGAATCCCAATTTACTAAATGCGGTGGTTTGAAAAAGGAAATTATGTAGACCTTGAAAGATAATTTGATTATATTTGTATTCAGTTATCAACTTTACCTTTGCTGATTTGATGGCCAACAGCTTGCTGCTTTCAATATAATTAACTTAGTCTATAAAGCAGGAATAGTAATATATTATTGTGTTACAATATTGTGTGTTTGTGTGTGTGTGTGTGTGTAAAATAACATTTAGTATGGTGATAGTGAAATTGGAGAGAAAAAAGTAATGTGGTAGGGATTCTCTTGCTATATCTGAAATCCAGGATTTTGCCCTATGAGTAGCAGGCAGTAAAGGCAAATGGGGTTTAGGTAAGTGATAATGTCACATGCAGTATTGTCATTGAATTTCCATTTTAGATTAGTCAATTTTCCAGCATTATGGATGATGACTTAGTAGGAATAAACTTAGAGGCAAGAAATTCACTTTGAAACTGTTGCAAGAGATCGGTAAGGCCTGGGCTGGAAAGATACTCTTTCCATGATATATTCTTTCCATTATAGTACCTAGAATTCTTAGTACTAGAATTAAAATGCTAAAAATAATATAAATTTAAAAGTGTATGAAAATAAATATATTTAATTTGATTTATTAAGCAAAGGGGCAGATGGCATCTCTTGATTCTTGGCTTCGGTTGTGGGACAGACAAAGAGTTCATTAATTGAGATGAAATATGTCTATGGTTCAAACAACAGGTTGAACATAGATGAGTACACAGTGTTTAGATGTGGTTGAAGATTTGAAAGATAGAAAAATACTAAAGACAAAAGTTAAAATCACAAGGAGAGTATATAAAGAGATGCTGAGGAAGTAGCTCAAGGACGGATATCCAAAGATAGCAACATGTAAGGAGTGAGCACAGACAAAAGTGAACGAAATGAAATAGACAATAAAGTGTAAAGAAACATTACATAAGAAAGGGTCAAGTTGTCATGGAAATCAAGACTATTATGAGAGTCAGTAAATACCAGTTAACTATGAAATGTGGACAGTGATTTAATAAGATAAGGACTAAAGAATCATCCTTATATCTAGCAAAACTTATCTTCAGTGAATTGGTTACAGCAGAAATCAGAATATTGGTAACTGAGAAATGAATCAGAATTGAAGAGTGCAGTGGATATAGGCAATTAAGCAATCTGTTTAAGAAGCATATAAGAAGACAGATTAGGTGCTTGCTAAAAGGAAACACAAGGCCAAGGGAAAAGAACAAGAGAAAATAAGTCATAGAAAAGTTAAAGGAATTACTGAAACAGTTATTTAGATTATTGATTATATAGTGGACATTTTCCTAAATGCCTTATATACAGGAAGTCTCTTAACCCTCAGAATAGCCCTATAAGGCATGGTTAATACTACCATTCCTTTTTAATAGACCAGTAAGGAGAGGTTCAATAATCTGTTCAAATTAAGTCATTAACAGTACAGTGCTTTGAAGTGAGGTAGGCTGGCTGAGAACTGATGCTCTTGGCCACTGTTATTGTGTGTGACACCTGTGGGCTCTGGGCCTTTTCTGTCAGAAAGTATAATTAAAAAAATTATTTCTGGATCGAGTCTAACTTTTAACAGTATAGCATATAGTATATAATATACCTTTGAAAAAATGAATGATAATTTACATTTCATATTGTCAAAAATGTGTACATGTAATTCAGTAATATTAGTAATATTTATTTTTCTGTCTTCAAATTCCAAGCAGGTCAGGGTCTTTTTTTCTCCATAAAGTTTTTCCTGATAACTTTGACTTATTTCCTTTTATCGTCCCATAAGCTTTTATTTGAACCATATATTTTAATCCTTAATTACATCTTTGTGCGATCTTCAAATGGGATTAATCTATTTAATCAAAATTCACCTAGCTTATTGCTACCAGTGAGGTTCTTTGAAAGTTAAAACTTCTATTTTATTTTATTTTTCCTCAATAATAATTTCTTTAAATTCTCCTAGCTTAAATTGTGCAATAATTTATGCTGAAGCCCAAAATTGCTATAATAGCTTTTTAATATTGTTTTATCTGAACTTTAAATTTCCAATTTATATTTTCATTCCAGAATACCTTAGTCATTTAAAAGTAGTAGAAGTTACTTCATCTGAGTTTTCTAATAGCTGGATATATTTGATCCAAACTGATTTTATAGATTTTCTTTCTTTTTTTAACTCATACACACAATATTATTGTTTTCTTCACACCAATGTATATATTTTCTTTTTTATTATTTTTAATTTTATAATTATCTTTATTTATTTATTGGGTAGAAATGGCCAAAAATTGAGAAGGAAGGGGGAGATAGAGGAGGAGAGAGCCAGAGAGACACCCGCAACACTGCTTCACCAACTGCAAAGCTTTCCCCTGCAGGTGGGGACTGGGAGCTCAGACCCTGGTCCTTGAGCACTGTAACATGTGTGCTTAACCAGGTGTGCCACCACCCGGGCCCCGAGGTACATATTTTTAAAATTTGTTTTCCATTTTTTCCTCTCCTTCCCCCCCCCCCCGACAAATAAATTTCTACCAGGGCAACTGTCTCTTTATTTTCCATATTTGTCTCATTTACTTCTTCCAGTTAAGCTCCTCTCTGATTCCTCCTCATTTTTAAAAATCTTTGCAACTGTCTTTTTTGCCACGGTGTTTCTCATTTCTTTCTTATCATGCTGTATAAATTGGTTTCTCTTCCTCTTAAAGCTGTATATTCTTAATTAAGAAATGCAATGACCCTGTAATTGCTCACAAGCTTCAAAAGTGCAGTACTGGGTTACTGAATTTGCACATCATATTTCTGTAAACAGCTAGAAAATCTGGGATTAGAGAACACTGTATTGTTGGCAATTTAGTTAGGCTCATATTTAATGGAAAAATAAGTGAATGAAACCTTATAATTGCTGTGAAAGTTTCTAATATTTCTAAAATTTGGGATTACTCATATTTGGATGAAACACTGAAGGATAATCTTTCATGTTTGAAAGTTGAGTACTGTATACAGATGATACATTATGAAATATTTTATTTCAGATGGGATGAATATAAAAAAGAAAATACTTATAAAAAGTTTAGGTATCTTTGTCACATGTAGCTAAGTAGTAGTTCATCTTAAAGTCTTACAAAGGCTATTATAGTTACGAGGAATTTTCTTAATAGTGATCTAAGAAACATCTATAATTTCATAGTGAATAGTTTGTTTCTTTAATTGGGAAATTAAGCATAAGTCCAAAATATAAGTTGTTGTAGAAGTACATGTGAAATAAAAATAGGAAAACAAAACACCTCAACTTTATTTCTACACACAATTTTTTTTTCAAAGCATAAACCTTCAGAAGGCTATACCATACATAGCCTTTTATAATGGAAGCCATGTTTTAGACTCCCATTCTCTCTCTCTTCTACCACCCCACTTTCTTCTTTTTTCTTATTTTTATTAGATAGAACAGATAAAATTGAAATAGGGGTGGGGTAGGGAGAGAGAAAGAGAGACACCTGCAGACCTGCTTCATCAATCCTGAAGCATTTCCCTTGCTGGTGGGGCGGATTGCCATTCTCTAAACCTAGTTTCTTGTACTCATGAAAATGTCTAGGACTAGACCAAATTGAGAATTTAGAATCTCCTTATGTTTTAGATCATTGCATACACTTCTCACCTTTCTGTTTTTTAAATGGAATATAAGCCTATATTTGTCTAGTGGACTCCGATGCTGTGTCTAAGGACTTCATTGTGACCTATAGAGGCTAAATGAAAATAACATAAGTTTTTAACTCAAAAGATTTTTCACTTGAGAATAATATTAACTTATTATCTACTGAGCTACAAAAAAAGGTCTCTATGACTTGACTTTGGATAAAAGCAAAAGTTGGTCTTTCTCTAATACCTTTATCTCAGACCTCATTGACAGTATTTATAAAGTAAACTTCAAAATCACCATGTAGAGAATTTCTGATTTGGGGACCGAGCAGTGATGCACCTGCTTAAGTGCACATACTACCATGAACAAGGGAAAGGGCTCAACTGCCTGCTTCCACCCAGCAGAGGGAAAGTTTCACAAGCAGCAAAGCAGGCCTGCAGGTGTGTCTCTGTCTCTCTCCCTCTCTATCCCCCATTCCCTCTCCATTTCCCTCTACTCTATTAAATAAATAAAGCTTAATTAAAAAAGCAAATGAAAAGTTTTAAAAAAAGAATTTCTGATTGCCAGTTCTTTTGACCTCTTGAGAAGCTTTGGAGCTGGTGTTCAGCTGTATGTGTAGGCAGGCATTCTGTTCAGGGCATTCCCACACAAAGACCAAACACAGGAGTTCCCACTGATCATAGTTATTTCCAAAGAGTAGTGATTCAACTACATAAACTAAATGTTCTAGTTAATAAAACATTCTGAGTATGTTTAATTTGCTCCAAAGTATATTTTACAAACAGGAAAGAATCCAGTGCTGCCATATATATTTTTTTCTCTTTCTAGAATGGTTTAAGAACAGTAATATAAAGCACAAGCTTGATTTTAATAAATAAAATGAAATATTTATTTTCAGTGTCACTTTTCCATTTTTATTATTGTTAACATTTTAATTCTAGTACTACAAATTGTAGGTACTATAATGGAAATACTATGTCATGGAAAGAATATCTACCTAACTTACTATTAATTTGAATTTAAGTAGATTTATTTTTTCTTTCAGTCTATTAATAAATTAATTTATTAATTCCATATTTAAGTTGCACATACCATATTCTTAGAAAATACTCATTAACATTTGATCAACTTTCTCCATGCATGTGGCAAAAGCTTCTGTTCTTCAACTGAAAAGAAGTACTTCATAGTGAAGGTAAGGTCAAAAGTGTAAGACTGTGTTCATTTTTATCCCTAAGGTTTTTTATCCATCTTCTTAAGACTACATATTTAGCCCTTTGTCTTATTATGTACATATAGAATATAAAGATCTTAGTAGTAAAATGACAGAAAAGACTACATCTGCTTCTTTAGTTTTAACTATTTCCAAACAAGATAGGCAGTCTAGTTAAGGGATTATAAAATATGATTAAATTAGCTTCAGACCTAACATACCACTTGATAAAATCACTTATTATTATTATTACAACAGTATTGCTTAGCTCTTGTTTATTCTGGTACTAGGGACTGAACCTGGGACCTCAATGCACCAAGTCTTTTTGCATATCTACTATGCTATCTCCTCAGTCCTTGATGGAAATCTTACAGTTCTGTTTTGCTTCACTAAATACATCACAAATGACATCCAGGAACTCATTTATTACCTTCATGATAGGATCTTAACCCCCAAGGGCATCTAGTTTTATTCAGGCCATTAACAACTACCAATAGAAAGAATGCCAGTCATTTTATTTAGGGACCACACTTTTTTTTTATTATTCCCTTTTTTTTTTATTGTTGTAGTTATTATTGTCATCATTGTTGGATTGGAAAGAGAGATATGGAGAGAGGAGGGGAAGACAGAGAGGGGGAGAGAAAGATAGACATCTGCTTCACTGCTTGTGAAGTGACTCCCCTGCAGTTAGGGAGCTGGGGGCTCGAACCAGGATTCTTAAACCACTTTGTGCTACCTGCACCCGATTCAGTAGGGACCACACTTTTTAGAAGCTTCAGCATTTAAATTGGCACCCTGTCTTTTTGTTGGCTTGTTTTTTTGTTAAAGAAAGTCAGATAAGAACCTGCAGATTCTGATATAATGGGGAAATAAACAAAATGAGATGGTTTACAAATCAGCCCAAAGGAACTAGCTAGTACAGTCTTCAGTCTTACACTGATACGATCCAACAGACCTTCCAAATTTAGGATGGGAGATGCATAAGTGAAGAAGATGCATAAGGTTAGTGCAGTTTTGTTGTTACTATTGTTAGCCACCCTGGTCTCTGGTTTGGTTTGCACATGCTTCAGTTATCCTTCTCTTTGTGAAAGTGGAAGTTATGTTTAATAGCAAAGATTACCTTACATGGTTCCAGTGCTGGACTTGATAAGTTACTTTATAAATTATTGTTCCCAAACTAGTTCGGTCATGCTGCTGAGAACTCTTTTCCAGGGTTTGTGGGTATAGAGTCTCATTCCAGGCTTCAGGGCACGAAGTGGATAATAAGACTAAGTTTATAAATGGTACTATGTGAGGTATCCTAGACAACCATTGACAAGAATTGTTAAGAAATTAACGCATTGTGCTGGAGAAATGGAATATTCCTATAATTCTAGAGTAGAGAGTATAAATCACATTTGTTCTTTATGCAGGCCACACTTTCCTCTCCAAAAGATGAAAGACAGCTGAATCAACTGAATTACTTTTTGGTTTGTTAATGATTCAAAGTCCCTTTTCATTGCAATCTTATTATAAATAGCCAAAGCACTTGATAATACATTGAAAGTACCTAGTCCCAAGAAATCTATTATGTATTTCACTACACTTGTTTCATGAGCCACAGGTAAAGCTGGTGGTTGCTCCAGAAAAAGTGTCTGGGATTGGTACAATAGATAGTATGCCACAGAGTTTGTGTGGAGAGTAACTTTGGTCTTGTGAAGGAAAGGCAAATAAGGAAGAATTGAAAGAGTATTGGAGTTCTTATTTTTATATTTGTTTTTCCTAGACAAAAGCAATGAATCAACATTTTCAAGGCTTTAAGTAAATGTGACCAAGGAGAAGTTGTTCAGTTCTGTCTTTGAGAATGACAGGATTCACAAGTGGACATATGATCTGTTTGGACTTCAGGAGAAATCATAAAGGTGGTGGAAGAGGAAAGTAGGAGAGAGAGGCTAAAGGAATATTGATATTTAGGGAAACAAAATGGGGAAGAGGGGCCTTGCAAAGTAGCTCATTTATATAGTGATTTTTTTTTTTTTGTCATGTACACTATCCAAGTCAGAGCCTGACCCCACTGTAATGAAAGAAGCTTTAGTGCTGTTATTTCATTTTGGCTCCCTCTCTGACTTTATTTTTCTTGGGGGTGGGGGGAGAGGGAGAGAGAAAAATTAGAAAAAATTAGGACAAAATGGCACTCATAACAGGGCCAAATCTCAAAGAGAATTACAGTGAAGTGAGAGGAGCATAAAGAAAAGATATAAAGATGTTAATATAAGAGGTCATATTGTAGAAAGTCAGAATAAAGGAGGAGGACCCAGACCAGGAAGCAAATTCAGTAGTTGGAAAGTACCTTGCATCTTCAACACTGTACTTAGAGGGCTATCCACTTTGAAAGGGAAACCAAATCATGTCTGGAAAAGTGACCAAAATAACACAACTAGGTAGGGTGCCAGCATAGCTATCAGTATCTTAAAAGGCACCACAAGGGTAGGTATCCCCAAAGGAATAACTGGAATAGGGACTTTAGGAAAGATTAGGACATACAGAGAGCAAACTGAAAGCAAGAAAATCTGGTTTTCCTTTAGAGTTGCTGATAAGTGCCACACAGTTATAAAGAGTCTGAGATAAGGCACCAGAAAGTGGTTGGAGGGAAGGAGGAGGAGAGAGATTAAATTGTGTAATTGACAAATGGGCAGAGAGTAAGGAAAAATAGTAGATTAGGGATCTACAGAGGAGAACTAGACCTGGTTTTGTTTCTCCAAGTATTGGGAGTCTGTTAGGCAAAGGAGCTCATAGAAAGGAAAAGATTAAAGTAATTGAGAACCAGATTCTAGAAAAAGAGATAGAAATTATCAGTAAATAAAAGTTTGGGGCGGTAATTTTGGAATGTGCTAAAGAGTACAGGGAGATAAGTACCATAGGTTCCCTTCCCCTTCCCCTCCCCTCCCTTCCCTTCCTGTCCCCTCCCCTCTGCTCCCCTCCCCTCCCCTTCTCTTTTCTTCTTTTTTGACAGTGATGCTCAGGGTAAACTTAAAAAGTAGTTGGAGTTAGAACTCAGGGCTATCTACTGTGTCCAAGGCAAAAGGAAGGAGAAATGTTGTGGAGAAGTTCACACTCATTAAATAGATGTAGCTTTGAATAAATAACTGATTTCTCAAAGCACATCTGATCTGATACATTTGGAATGAGAAATGTGCAAAAATGAGAACTCCATATGTAATTACTGGCACCAAAAATGGTAGTTTTTATATTCCTAACCACAAATAATTTTTAAAACTGTATAGATTATTACAGTTCTCTAATATTAAGCATATATAAAAATGTGTTTAATGAGTAAGTGAGCAAAAAAGATGAGTCAAGCCAGAGCTGAGCAGTGTTGTGGTAGCTCTCTCTCTGTATCTTTCTCTCTCTGTCATTAAAAAAAATAAATAAAATACTGGAAAAAAAGTAAAATTCTGAAGAAGGGATGTTTCTTTGGGATAAAACATACATTGACTTTCTCCATACAGACTCCAATAAAATGAGTAATATGCTTTAATTTTTTTTATCTCTTATTTGTTTTCTTTTGGATAGAAATATCCAGAAATTGAGAAGGGGAGATAGAAAGGGAGAGAGACAGAGAGATACCTGCAGCCCTGCTTCACCACTCCTGAAGCTTTTCTCCTGCAGATGGGGACCAGGGTCTCAAACCTGGGTCCTTGCACACTGTAACATGTGCACTCAACCAGGTGTGCCACCTCCCGGCCCTTCAAATATGCTTTTATGGTTAATTTTATTGTTAGTAATGTTAACAGTCTCATTAATGAATAATGAGGAGAATGGAATTTTGGTAGCCATTTCAAATCCCCTATAAATGACATTTCATCTTCTTTTTTTTTTTATTTTTACATAAGCCATGTACATATTGATACATAGTTGATATACTATGTGTGCCCTCTCTTTCTCTCTTTCTTTCTTTCTTTCTTTCTTTCTTTTTTTCTTTCTTTCTTTCTTTCTTTGTCTCTCTCTTCCTCTCTTTCTTTCTTTCTTTCTTTCTTTCTTTCTTTCTTTCTTTCTTTCTTTCTTTCTTTCCCTCCAGGGTTATTGCTGGGGCTGGGTGCCTGCACTACAAATCCACTGCTCTTGAAGGCCATTTTTTTCCCCATTTTTGTTGCTCTTGTTGTTGTTATTATTGCTATTGCTGTTGTTGTTGGATAGGACAGAGGTAAATCGAGAGAGGAGGGGAAGACAGAGAGGGGGAGAGAAAGATAGACACCTGCAGACCTGCTTCACCCCTTGTGCTCAAACCAGGATCCTTAGCTGGTCCGTGTGCTTCATGCCACGTACACTTAACCTGCTCCACTACCGTCTGCCCCCCCCCCATCATTATATTGAGAGGTTAACGGTTTACAGTTAAGTTTTTGGCACCTGGGTATAATTTTTCTTATTTCCTATGATAGGCATTTACAGAATGCTCTAATCTTCAACTTGGGTCTTTTTCCACCATCATTCACCAGGTCCCTAATATTCTCTTCACCAGCTCCTTTCCTCCTTTCCTCTCCTCTCCCAGAGTCCATTGCTTTGGTTCAAGGACAGTAAGGGAAAACAAGAAGTGAAGCTTGGGCTGGGTTTATATGAGGATTTTTTGTTTGCTTGTTTCTTTTTTTTTTTTTTTGCCAGGGTACTTCTCAGCTTTGGTTTATGGTGGTGTGAGGGACTGAACCTGGGATTTTGGAGCCTCAGGCCTGTCTGTCTTTTTGCTTAATCATTATGTTATGCAAAGAGATGTTCTTTTTCAATGATCTTTTTAACAAGGACAATTTACAGGCATAGAACTGACAGCTCTTAATTATTTTGATAAACATTTATTTTTTCATAAATAAAGCCATTCCAGTTATGTTTGGATACTTAAATATTCTGCCTTAGTTGTCATAACTCCTCACTGGTGGTCCTGATTGAGAAAAAACTTCAATACTTCATCTACCACTCAGTGCTTATATTCATTTACCACACACACACACACACACACACACACACACACACACACACACACACACACACAGAGAGAGAGAGAGAGAGAGAGAGAGAGAGAGGGAGAGGACACACACACACACAGAGGGAGAGAGAGTCTCTCTCTCTCTCCCTCTGTGTGTGTGTGTGTGTGTGTGTGTGTGTGTGTGTAGAGGGGAGAGATTACTGGGGAGCAGATAAAGAACACATTTGATTCTCTGTGGCATGTGGCATTTCCTTAGAGGCGAGTGTGGATTTGATGCCAAAGAACAGAGTACTTTATAAAGGTCTATCTTACTTATTGTAGCAGATTTGTAAACAAATGCAGGCACTCATACTGACTCTTAAATAAAAGAACTTTTGCTGTTATGCAGCCCTGACTTTACTTCTCAGTAACATTTATAGTTTGTTAAACATTTTCCTAGTTGTAGTTGCTGGTCAACTACATCAAACTAAACTTATCTGTATCCTCATATAGCAGTATTTGTTAAAAAAAATAAATGCTCCTAAAGACAGACACAATTATGTATTTGTTGAACAGTTAAGAATCATCTCTTATTCAGAGATCTGTATATTCTCCAATGATGTGAACACAAGAATGTTCCCTGAAGCATTGTTTTGTTGTTACAAATAATAAACAACAAAAGACTCTATCATTAGCAGCTAGTTGAGTCAATGATGGAAAAATCATTCAAGTGAAAATATCATGCCTTGGAAAGACTGAAATATTTATCTGTAATATGGAATTACTTAGCTTCTAAAATAAATTATTAGTTGAAAAAAGTCAAGATACAAGGCAGAATGTATTCTGTGAATTAAAAAGTCTGCATACAGTTGATTCTCATTATCATGGTAGTTTTGTTCTATAAATTTACTGTGAAGACAAAATTAGAAAATACTGAATCACTGTTCCTAGCAGTAAATATAGGGTTAGAGTCTTTGGAAACTTTTATCACATTCTTATCAGCCAGTCAATACACAGCCTTATTCACTGTGTGTTTCTCTTAAAGCACTTTGTTTAATATGTATTTGACTTATTATCATTGAACTCATTGCCAATAGCTCTATAGCTTTTGTCTAAATGAAGCATATCTTACATGAATTTTTTCTGCAAGGTGTATCTCAAACTTTGTGTAGTTAAAACATTAGACAGCCCTTCAGTAGTATACTGGGGACCGTATCAATAAAACAGTGAACTCACTCCAACAAATGTAAAAATATGAAGAACACTGAATACAACTTTAAATAGACCATGGAAATGACACTTGTTCACAGTGTGTCAGGTAAAACTAAAAGACATCTTTTGTATATCTGAATATGACCACAAGCTCTCCCTAAACATTTATTTTAGGTTACAAATAAATTTTAAGAGTAACCAAATATGGGATCTTTAGATAAGGAGGTTAAGTCTCTGTCTATCTGTCTCTCTATCTCTCTCTTTTTCTTCCCCTTATTTATACCCTTTCCCCTTATTTATTGGAATATAAGTGGAAAATTCTGAAGAGCAACTTCTTGATGGACATTATCTTTGGAGACTAGGATTTTAAAGCATTACTGAGACATTATGTACTTTTTTTTTTTGGTCTCCAGAGTTAGAGGCTTAGTGCCTGCACTAGGAATCCACTGCTCCAGGATCCTGGTCATTCCCTCTCCCCATTTTTTATTGGATAGGACAGAGAGAAATTGAGAGAGGAGGGGAAGACAGAGGGGGAAAGAAATATATACACCTTCAAACCTGCTTCACTACTTCTGAAGCCACCCCGCTGCAGGTGGGGAGCCGGGGGCTGGAACCAGGTTCCTTGCATGGGTCCTTCTGCTTCATGCTTAACCCAATGTGCTGCCGCCTGGTCCCCAGACATTATCTACCTTTAATTGTGACCTCTGTTCCATATAACTTTTTTTTTCCTTTGTAAAAATTTACTTTGTTTTTTCCTCTTCCCTTTCTTTTTTTTCTTTTTTTTTTGTGACCTCTGTTCCATATAACTTTTTTTTTCCTTTGTAAAAATTTACTTTGTTTTTTCCTCTTCCCTTTCTTTTTTTTCTTTTTCTTTTTAATTTTTATTTATTCCCTTTGTTGCCCTTGTTGTTTTATTGTTGTAGTTATTATTGTTGTTGTCGTTGGATAGGACAGAGAGAAATGGAGAGAGGAGGGGAAGACAGAGAGGAGGAGAGAAAGATAGACACCTGCAGACCTGCTTCACCGCCTGTGAAGCGACTCCCCTGCAGGTGGGGAGCCGGGGTTCGAACCGGGATCCTTATGCCGGTCCTTGTGCTTTGCGCCACCTGCTCTTAACCCGCTGCACTACAGCCCAATTCCCTCCTCTTCCCTTTCAACCCCTCACTGCCATTTCAATTTTTTCCTTAACAACCACATATTTTTTCTGAGGAATATTAAGGAGATTTTATTTGAATCATATTAATCCTAGTGAACACCCACTGAACCAGGCCTTTGATATTGTTAGTAAATATAATTTTGCAACATTTGCTTTTATACATGCTGAGTATGATACTCAGAATATGATTTTTTTTTTTTTAACAGAGAACTGCTCAGCTCTGGCTTATGATGGTGTAGGGGATTGAACCTGGGACTTTGGAGCCTCAGGCATGAGAGTCTGTTTGCATAACCATTATGCTATCTACCCCTGCCTAGAATATGAGTTCTATGGATAGTTTCTTATAGAATGTTATTCTATCACCCAGCACCCTGAAAAGTCTGGACTTTTGAAATTTAATACATTGAATATTTAAGTGTCTGCTACAGGTTGTCAGAATAGAAACTAAGTAAATACATCATAAATAGTATTAGTGATATAATGACAACTGATCAGCAAGTAACTGACATAGTGTGGACTGGGTTAGGTATATTTCAGCAAAGCAAAATACTCTGGTTTATGATGAGTTGGGTGGGGATAGAAAGTATTGAGTACTTAGCACATGATGGTGAAGAGGGACTTGGGTTAGTAGTGGGAATGTTGTATAGATATCTATCATGGGAGATAAGCTGTAGTTATGTATCAGTAATTGTCCTATAAACAATTATTTATCCAATAAAATGATTTGTAAAAAAAGATAAAGAAAAAATGTGCAGGTTATGTTCATATCTGGCTCCAGCTGGAATTCATTAGTGTTAATGGTCTGCCATGGGCTGTCACCCTACATCCATTGTTAATTGAGTGCTAAAGTAATTGAAATTGAATAAAATTAGGTTTCTCTCACAAGTATCATATCCATCCCCATACTTCTGCTCAAACACTGGGAAACCTGTCCTTTAAATATGTTTTTATGCATATACACATATACATAGTCAAAATGTGTGAAACACCTCTTCATTTGTAAAAAAAATAACAGGCTTGTAAAGAGTAACTTTAGCAACACATGGTGAGTTCATTTTAAAAATAAACTTTGTAAATGTATGGGCCTAAAAATAAAAATAGTAAGATTTCTCAAACATTTATTTTTCTCACCAAATAGGACAGCTACCCAAAAGTGGAACAGATTGTGGTTATTGCTGATTTTATGTTTGAAAAACTGCAGAGATTTTAGGAAGAAGCTTATGGATGTTTACTGACTTTCTCAGTTCATAATTATATCTATACATAGATGACTTCAGTGAAATTAAAGGTACCTGATTAGTCCCTGTAACTCAGTGTGCTCTCCCAGTCCATGCCTGCATGAGGTATTTAGGGTTACTTCTGATTGATAATTAGCTAGAATCAAATTATCTGTAATTGGTAAAGTCTCACACGTTCCATGGGTGGACACTGCTAGGTGATACTGCTGCCCAAGGAGCAAGTGTGCAATCTACATGTTTCATATCATTTACAAATCACAATCCAGTCATGTCTGAGCACTGAAATGTGTCTCTATTACATTACATATTAGCTACATTTGAAGGGATTCTTATTAACCCTATAAAAATCTGTAATGAATTAGAATTCTCACATATACTTAATTATCCCAATCTCTCTCTCTCTCCTCTTTCAAATCTTTATTTATTGGATAGAGACAGCCAGAAATCGAGAGGGAAAGGGCTGATAGGGAGAGAGATTGAGAGACACCTGCAATACTGCTTCACCACTTGCAAAGCTTTCTCCCTGCAGGTGGGAACTGGGGGCTTGAACCTGAGTCCTTGTGCATTGCAACACGTGCCTTCAACAAGGTGCACCACCACCCACTCCCTTCCAGTCTCTTTCTATAGATGGAGCTATGTGCAAAACCAATCATCATCATAAGGTACATTTGTAAGCACAAGCACAAAAAAGTCAGATTCTGATCATGTCTTGTGTATTTGGGGCCTTGTGACATTCCGGCTATGATTTTGTATAAGGCATCCCAGGAGACTCTTCCCACTTACAGTACCTTCTGAAATTTCTATCTTCCATTTCCTAGACCAAGTACTTATACACTTTGACTCATAGGTTACATCCAGCCTACCACTTTTTTAAATAAATAAAGTTTTATTGTAATACCATCATGCATACTTATTTAGGTATTGTCTAAGACTGTTTTATACTACAACAGTAGGATTGAGTAGTCGCAATAGTGACCATAAGACCCTCAAAGTACAGAACACAGTAAACTCTGTTTTCTGTCATATATCCTTGCCCCATTGATAGTGGGATAGTGTTGTGATGTCTCTTCCTCCCACAATTCTCTCTCTCTTCTTCCCTTCCTCCCTTCCCTCTTTCCTTCCTTTCATCCATTCATTCACTTCCTCCTTTCCCTTTCTCTTTCTGAAATAAAATGAGAAAATTGATCTGGAGAGGCTGCTTCCCATCATGCATATGTTATACAGTGAACTCTGAGTTCATCAGAGCGGTGACAGCATGCATACGTTATACAGTGAACTCTTGAGTTTATTCCTCAGCACCATATTTAAAAGACGAGAGAGATAAATGATGATCATGTTGGGGCAACAGCCAGTAGAGTTAAGATTGAAAGAATGCTATTACTTGGAGTTTAGATCATGACCAGTGAGAGTACATGGTAAATTTACAAGGGAGCAAATCTATGAGGTAAAAACACAGGAACCTGATCATGAGATAGAGAAGAGAGTAGAGCCAGAAAAAAAGCAAAGATGTTGTAAAATGAGAGAAAGACCACCTGCCCCCCCAAAACAGACTTATTTTCTTTTTAAAAAAACTATTCTTGAAATTAAAAGGGATTAAAAAAGACCATTATGTACCTGGCTATCATAGAGCAAATTTATTTTCCTCTTTTCTAACTTCCTACATGAATAACTTCCCTTTTAGGTCTTTATATTGGTAATAATCACTAATCGACTACCTTGATTAGAAATGGCACTTTATATAGAGGACAAGGGCCCCATAATATGTCTTGCAATTAATTAGTTTAAATAACATTTTCTCCTTTATTTCATTTATTCAGTGAATTAATTGTTAGGTAAAAGAACTTGTGGAAGATAGCTTGATGGATGAGATCAGGAATATAATAGCCAGCCCAGCAAACACAGAGATCTTAGAAGTTGAAGTAGGTACACCAAAAACTATCATATAGAAAAATTAACTTCACTTGTTTTTGTAGAAAATTTAATTAATATTTGTGATAGGTTAATGTACTGAAACATAATGCTAGGTACTTTAGATACCTACAAAGTTGAGATTACAGCTTTGATCTTGAAAGAATAATAGTGCTGTGTACAAGGAGAAAGAAGAACAACTTCCTCACAGAGAGACCAAGGAAGCTGTTAGGTTGTGTCATGTAAATAGGCACAGCAGATATAGTCAGAATATCCACTGAAACATCACTTGTAACAGATAAGATACAGTAATGGATAAATAACTGGCAGTTATTATTATCCTACAGTAAAATACTACCAAATAACTGAAAGGAATAAACTAGATTTACATGAATTAATATTGATAAAATAGCAAACCCAATATTAAGTCAAAAGTAAAAAGTATTCTTACAGTATGAGAACTGTATACACAATATTATTATTTCTTTTTAAAATTAAAAGTATTATTGTAGTCCCTTTTTATTAGAGAACTACACATCTCTGGCTTATAGTCGTGCCTCGGATCCCCAAATGTTGAGCATCAAAGTCTGTTGTATAACTGCTTTACTATGTCCTGGTTGTTATATAGTATTTTAAATAATGGAAACTAATACTTTTATCTTCATTAGATTAGTATACATATATGGAATATTACAAAAAACACTGAGAATTAATAAATACAAGGAAATATATTTTAAATGCAGGGAAGGAGAGAAGTGAATCTAAGAGATACCTTATATGCTAAAGTTTCAACTGTACCTGATTATTCTGATCCTTTTTTTTTTCTTCTAAAATATCTAGCTCTGAAGAAAACCAATAGTAGGTACATGTAAATTCATTGTTGCTTTGAAATGTCTCCGAAGAGAAAAAAAGAAGAAAGAAAAGAAAAGAGAAAGAAAAGCCTGAACGTGTTTACATGGAGAAACATTCCCGAAGAAAGGGACTATGCATGATCATACTCTGCTCTTCCATCAGATGATATGGATTAGGATGGTGGTTTTAGCTCTGTGCCCATTTAAAAAAAATTTTATTTATAAAAAATGGAAACACTGACCAAAAACCATAGGATAAGAGGGGTACAAAGCCACATAATTCCCACCACTAGAACTCCATATCCCATCCCCTCCCCTGTTTTTTCCTATTCTTTAATCCTCTGGGAGTATGGACCCAGGGTCATTATGAGGTGCAAAAGGTAGAAGGTCTGGCTTCTGTAATTGCTTCTCCATTGAACATGGATGTTGACAGGTCGATCCATACTCCCAGCTTGTCTTTCTCTTTTCCTAATGGGGCAGGGTTCTGGGGAAGTGGAGCTCCAGGACACATTGGTGGGGTAATCTACCCAGGGAAGTCTGGGGTTGGTTAACATCTTGAACCTGGTGGCTGAAAAAAAGAGTTAACATATACAGCCAAAAAAAAAAAAAATTGTTGATTAATCAGGAACCTAAAGGCTGGAAAAGTTCATATGAAGAGTTGGGAGGGGATGTGTCTCCATTTGTAGATAGTTAGTAGGCCTATTTTAGTTATATTCCAAAGAGCCCATGACTATACTAGTTTTTTTTTTCCCCCTGAACCTGACATCTGATATGCAGGAGGATCTAAGTTACTGTCTGGGGAGATGATGTCATGGCTGGAAAAAGGACCAGAAAGCTGGATCAGGGAAGAGAGTAGCTCCCAAATATGGGAAAGTTCTATAAATATTGTTGACTGTAAACTCCGATTTGATCTGATCCAGGGCCCATATTCATTTTAGGAGCCTATATGACCTCTGCATTCCTATAGATCTGAGCTCATATTCTGTGGTCATGAGTAGGAATGTTCCAGGCTGCCCCAATTTCAGGACCCATCTTCTTCAGATGGAACATAGAATATGTTGTCCAGCCTCCCTTCGGAGGATGGAACATTCTCTACTATTGTTGGTGCCCCTGGTTTTATTGTGTGCTTAAATGTTGTAGCTAACTGAGTGAACTGAGTAAGATTTGCTTTGTGATATAGTCAAGGATAAACTTCATGTGGTTAAACTAGCATACTAAGCCTGGAGATGGCTGTGTGAGCATAGTCTTTGTCCTGCTCATAGGTGTGCAGCTGTGCATATGTGGATGGAGACAAGGAGGTCTGAGAATCAAGTAGCATATGATGGGAATTCCTAGCCAAAACATCTGCATCAAAGATTAAGTTCCAGATGTTTTCAGACCACAGTCCTGTTTGAATGTGAAGAGTCTATAAACTGTCTTCTTAAGCAAATACATGCACATATGTGCACAAATACTTCGAAGCACCTTGTGTCGATATACTGCTTTGGTTAATTCAGTCAGATTCTCCAATGAGGAGAAGTAATGATGTGGTTTCTATGTTTAAACACAAAACTTTGGAGATGGAGCTGCAGACTCAGCAAAGCTATGCCATTCAGTGAACCTTCACTGGTGAGCTAATTTAGTTATCCTATTAATCTGGGAGTATAAAAGACAAAAAATATATTGACTTTGTCCCTCCTTTAATTTTTTTACTGGCTCTTGAGAATTAGAAAGTTCTTTTTTATTATTATTATTATTATTATATATTAATGAGAGAGCTACAGAGAGAAAACAGAAACACCAGAATACTGTTCACCTCTTGTTTAAGCATTTGCTGGGGACTGAACCTGGGAACTCAGAGCCTCAGGCATCAAAGCATTTTATATAACCATTATTCTGTCTCCCCAGCTCTTTATTTTTTTAATGAGAAGAGCTGAGAACTGCTGAACTCCAGAGATTGGTCGTGTGGCCTCAGGCCTGCAAGGCCTCTGCTGCAATGCTGAACTATCTTCTTGCCTCCTGAATGATTCATTCAAGAATGAAACTGCTGGATGAAGAAAATCCTTCAACTAGTTCTGTCACCACATGTGCAATAATGTAGAATGGTGTAATTTCTGCTGAAGGATTACACATGAAAAGAAAAATCAGATGACAAATCAGTTCTTGGCATCAAATGCTGACCACCAATGCAGAATGTGACTAAGGAATGAAGATTTTAGTGAAAGGTCACAGCAGCATGAATTGAACACATTTTTATCATCCCAGTAGCATATAGCAGTGAAATCCCAGAAGCTTGCTTTACTGAATAAGTACTGCAATGACTGGCATATCCAAATAAATTGAATACAGTCTCTCAATATACTGAGGTACAAATTCATTTTCTTGTATTCTTTCTTATAACTTAATCTAAGTCAGATCATTCATATAATAATTGCCACCCTAATAATTTACTTTAACCCGTTTATCAAAAAAGATTTTTCTAAACCATTTGACTAGCTAAACTATAAAACAGTGATGCATGGACTTCTATTTTGAAATCACTAATATAAGTAGGTACAGTCTAGTTATACCACATTTTAAGCAACTGTCCAGCCAAATAAAATGCAGGGAAAAAAAGGTACTGCAAATATCTTGCTAGAAATGTGTTTCAAGCTGCCTTTCAGAACAGGTCAGAATTTATATAGCTGTGTAAAAAGTAAGGAAAAGAACCCAGAATTTCCAAAATATTTTTCAAACTGGCTTAGACATTTTGACACTTGACTATTATTCTTTGCCAGGGGAGTAAATGAATGGTTTACCCTGTGGGGGAAATTCATTTAAAAGAGAAAATATTTTAAATTCTTACTTTTATTGAAGGAATAAAAAGAGGAGTTCTTCAAAGTGGAGGGGTGGGATTTCTGTTTATGACAAGGCAAAGTGATCTATTTTATCAGCGAATATTGCATACTTAGAATCACCTTATTTCTACTTTTTATTCATCGAACCTTTATAAGGTAGTATGAGAAAAGCAATGGTGACACAAATATGAAAGAAATGGCTCCTGCCTTAAAGTAGTTATAGTTTAAGGCCAGGCAGTGTGTACCTGGTTGATACCATACTTTACAGTGTGTAAGGACCTGGGTTCAAGCTCCTGGTCCCCACCTGCAGGAGGGGAAACTTCATGAAGGATGAAACAGTACTGCAGCTCTCTCTCTCTCTCTCTCTCTCTCTCTCTCTCTCTCTCTCTCTCCTCTTTCTTTCTCTTTGTTTCCACCTCAAAATAAAAAGGCATTTAAAAAAAAGTAGTTATAGTTCTAAAGGAGAAAGCTAAGGCAAAACAGAATGTGCTAAGATAAGTAGTAACTGTTCCCATGAGGCATGGAGCAGAGGATGGACAAAGGAGATAATGCTTACATTTGGTCGACATAGGATGCTGAGTCAGCCTATTGGAGAGGACAGGTGAAAAGGAGCAGAAACAGATGCTGGTGTAGAGAGAATATTTTGTGAACTGCTTTTGTGGTTCGTAGATTGGACCTTGTGTGTGGAAATGAGGTAAGAGGTGAGGTTTTGCTTTCTTAGTCTTGTTCTTATATCTTTTGTCCAATTTATAGATAGGTAGACTTAACATAGCCGTACTCTCATTCTGCTATAATTACTGACCATTGCTATTTTTTAATTTTTTTCTACTTTAATAGTTGTTGACATGTAGGTATAAACTTCTCCTTTCCTGGTGACATGTGTCTGTAAGACACTCTTTCCTCCAACCTAAATCCTTTTCCATTATCATGACTGAGAACACCCCTCAATCCTATTCCTTCCCCTTCTTCCGTAGAGTCCTTTACTTTGGTACCATACACCATGCCTAGTACGTTTCACCTTCCCTTATTGTCGTGTGTGTGTGTGTGTGTGTGTGTGTGTGTGTAAGAGAGAGAGAGAGAGAGAGAGAGATACTTGTTTAACCAAGACCAGAACACTTCTCTAGCTATGGTTGTTGTTAGTTGTAAAGCTGAGACTCTGAGACCTCAGTTATGTGAACCGTTCGCTCTACCTGCTGAGCCACCTCCCCAGCCATCCATGTTATTTTTTATTTCACTCTAAAATCCTGAGGAGCATGAACAGTACTTTATTCATTTTTTCCTCCTGTGCCTAGCTTAGTTCCAGGCACTATGTACATGCAAAAATAAATGCTCTTTTAGTTGAACCAATTGAATAAAAGAAAGAGTAGATGAATGGATAGATAGATGGATAGACGGGTACGATGCTCTTTGTTTAAAGAGAAATGTACTTGGGCTATGATTGCTGCAGTGGAAAAAAGCAACATAGAAGGAAAAAATGCAATACATTGGGTGTGGTAGTATGTAAAAATATTTTTACTAGAAATCCTCTAGGACTTTACTACAAATTAGAAATTATTTCTTCCTATGCCTGGCCTTTCCAAAGTTTCAGCATTTGTGCATGTACAAGTATACTTATTAAGTTGTTGAATCGAACTTTCCTTTGATTAAGAGCTTTGCACTTTTATTGAGATTACTTTCTTTTTTAACTAATAAAGAATGCCTTCCAACTAAAACATTGTTATTTTGTAGAGTACCTCAATTATGTGAAAATAAACTGAATACTCTGGAAAAATCTTAATTCTGTTAAACACTTTAAAATGGTATTGCATATCAAAGTATAGACCTTTAAACTACCTATGGAGGAAATATAAAATACCTTTGGAGAAATAAGTAAAGAGACAGCTGGAATTTTGGGGAAATGTCTGTGGTATTTCAGTTTATTTTTAGAGAAAGAAAAAAAATTCATTAAATTTTATAAGGCAATAATATTAAGCTTTATACTCAATAAGAGCTTTTATGCAGGGAGTCCGGCACTAGCACAGTGGGCTAAGCGCAGGTGGCGCAAAGCACAAGGACTGGCGTAAGGAGGGTCGCTTCACAGGGGGGTCGCTTCACAGGCAGTGAAGCAGGTCTGCAGGTGTCTATGTTTCTTTCCCCCTTTCTGTCTTCCCCTCCTCTCTCCATTTCTCTCTGTCCTATCCAACAATGATGACATCAAGAACAACAATAATAATCACAGCAATAAAACAACAATGGTAACAAAAGGGAATAAATAAATAAATATTAAAAAAGAATTCTTACGCAAAGCTGTAAACTCATATTTTATTCATGCATTACAGTTTTCTTTTAAATGAGGTGATTAGGGTAAGACAGGTATTTACAAGTTTCTTTCATCTCTATCTCATTTCCTATTTTCATGCAGACAGTCACACAGGGAGACACATATCTTTTCATTTTTCATGACACCGCTGTGTAAGCAATACACTACATATACAGTCAGAAACACTAAGATATTAAAAGGAAGTCAAATATAAAAAACATTCTGTAATGTGTAGGCAACTTTAAAAGCTCTAGCGATGGAAGCAGAAAAAATAGAGAGAAGGTTTTCTAGTTGTGTCTTTTTTAGTTAAATGTTTCAGAAGATGAAGAAGTCTTAATTATGTGCTTCTTTAGCACTGTGGGATATTAACTCCTCTGAATCATTCTTTTCAACTTGGAGGCCCACTTTCATTTTTCTCTTTCTTCCCAGACCTTCCCAGTTATCTCTTTGGCTCTTTTCCTTTTTCTTTTCTCTTGTTCCTCTGCCCCACTCCTATTCTCCTAGCATAGTGATTTTTTTTTTTTGCCTCCAGGGTTATTGCTGGGGCTCAGTGCCTGCACCACAAATCCATTGCTCCTGGAGGCTATATATATTTTTTCTTTTTCCATATTTTTATTCATAGAGCACATTAGTGTTTTGAAAGAATATTGAAAGTAATCCAACATCTTAACTTCATTATTTTTTGGTGGTCCAGGGGTGTTGAGTGTGATTTCACTGTCCTGGGCCACTTTTTTTTCATTCAGATATAGACAGATGCAGGTGAGAGGAACAGGACACTAAAGATTAGACACCAAGGCACTGAAGCTTCCTTCATTGCCACAGTACTTCCATTGGTGCTGGGGCCTGAAGCTGGGTCATATGTATGGCAAAGCAAGCATCCTACCCAGTGAGTTCTCTCTACATCCCCAACATTTTAATTTCAAGTGCAATAACTAGTCAATTATATATAGGGAAATTACATAATGGTCTCAGAATGTTACAAGAAAAATGATTGGGAATGTAAGAAGTTTCACTGTAACTAGTCTTTATACCTTAAGACTTAAACTTCCCTTAGCATTCAGTAAAAAAAAAAAAAAAGTAATATTAACAAGTTATGGCTGTCTTGATCAAAATTGACTACATACAATTTGAATGCATGATTACTTCTGGAGGCTATTTTTTTCCCTTTTGTTGCCCTTGTTGTTTTATCGTTGTTGTGGTTATTATTATTGTTGTTGTTGCTGTCATTGTTGGATAGGACAGAGAGAAATGGAGAGAGGAGGGGAAGGCAGAGAGGAGGAGAGAAAGATAAACACCTTTAGACCTGCTTCACTGCGTGTGAAGCGACTCCCCTCTAGGTGGGGAGCCGGGGTCTCAAACCTGTATCCTTGAGAGCCGGCCCTTGCGCTTTGTGCATGTTCGCTTAACCTGTTGCGCTACTGTCCGACCCCCATAATGACTTTAGAATTTGCCAAAAAGGAATATAGATTATCCTCATTTTTTTCCCCAGTTCCCTGCCTTGTACCAAACACTTTTAGGGACAAAAAAAGACTGCTTATTTTGGGCCCTGTAGACATTTTCTTTCTTTAATTTTTTTCCTTTATTGAGGGATTAATGTTTTATATTCGACAGTAAATACAACAGTTTTTACATGCATAAAATTTCTCAGTTTTCCAAATAACAATACAACTCCCACTAGGTCCTCTGCCATCCCTTTCCAGGACCTGTATTCTCCCCCCTACCCACCCCAGAGTCTTTTATTTTGGTACAATACAGAAACTCCAGTCCAGTATCCTATAGACATTTTGTGATGCTTGTCACAGCCCACCTTACCCAGACCATGGTCAGAGATATAGCTCAGAGACATTCGGAAAGGTGAAGGCAGATTGATTAATGTAAAATATTCATGTTAAACTATGAAAAAAAGATGGTAGCGCAGCAGGTGACGCTAAGCGCAAGGACTGGCGTAAGGATCCTGGTTCGAGCCCCTGGCTCCCCACCTGCAGGGGAGTCACTTCACAGGCAGTGAAGCATGTCTGCTGCTATCTTTCCCCCTTTCTGTCTTCCCCTCTCTCTGTTTCTCTTTGCCCTATCTAACAACAATGACATCAATAACATCAACAATTATAACTACCACAATAGTAAAACAAACAAAAAAAAGGGCAACAAAAGGGAAAATAAATAAATATAAAAAATTTAAACTATGAAAAGAAGTAGTATGCTAGCCAAAGAAAAACAAAACTATTCAATCATACTCAGAAGAGAAAGTTCAATTCTACTCCATAAGTTAGGGAGTATGATCTAAAAGAAAACCAAGGACCAAAGGGAGGTAAGAGTGCTGAGTGCACAGGATACCAAGTGTGAAGTTCAAGCCCCTAGCCTGCTTGCAGGGAGGGTTGAAAGAGAAAGGGACATACCTGCAACACTGTTTATCTGCTGCTGAACCTTCCCTCCTGCAGATAGGGGGTTGGGGCCTTGAACCTGAGTCTGTGAGCATAGTTACCACCCTCTTTCTGTACATTTTCTATATCAACCATTTGTAAGTTGTGTGATGTGCAACTGTCTTCTCCCAGTTGCTCAGTTGTCTTTTTTATCTTTGTGGAAGTTTCTTTCAATGTATGGAATCTTTTTAACCTGATTATTTTTTAACTGTTCTTTCTTGAATTCCTCTTGCCCATGGTATCTAAATATATCTTTAATGGTATGTGCTCGTTTCACCTATGTTTTATTCTCTGCATTTTATATTCTCAGGTATAATATCCAAGTAAAAGTTAGAATTTTTAAAAAGATATCACTGAGCAACTTAAGGCACAGATGGAAGGTAATCTACCCACACCCAAATTGTAGGAGATACCAATTGTTCAGTTCCTTAGGATATATCCCCAGGAGAAGAATTACAGGATCATAGGGTAGGTCCATTTCTAGCCTTCTGAGAGTTCTCCAGACTGTTCCCCACAGAGGCTGGACCAATTTACATTCCCATCAGCAGTGCAGGAGTGTTTCTTTGACCCCACAACCTCTCCAGCATTTGCTGTTGTTACCTTTTCTGATGTATGATATTCTCACAGGAGTGAAGTGGTATCTCATTGTTATCTTTAGTTGCATTTGTCTGACAATCAAAGATTTGGAACATTTTCCCATGTGTTTCTCAGCCTTTTGGATCTCTTCTGTGGTGAATATTCTGTCCATGTCCTCCCCCCATTTTTGAATGGGGTTATTTGTTTTCTTGTTGTTGAGTTTGGCAAGCTCTTTATATATTCTGGTTATTAGCCTATTGTCTGGTGCATGGCATGTAAAGATCTTCTCCCATTTGTGAGGGGTCTCTTGGTTTGGGTAGTGGTTTCTATTGCTGTGCAGAAGCTTTTAAATTTGATGTAGTCCCATAGGTTTATGCTTGCCTTAATCTTCTTTGTAATTGCATTAATTTCATTGAAGATGTCTTTAAAATTTATGTGGAAAAGAGTTCTGCCAATATTTTCCTCTAAGTATCTAATAGTTTCTGGTCTAACAAGCAAGTCCTTGATCTACTTGGAATTTACTTTTGTATTTGGTGAAATATAGTGGTTCATTTTCATTCTTCTGCATACTTCAACCCATTTTTTCCAACACCATTTGTTGAAGAGACTCTGCTTTGCCCATTTAATAGTCTGGGTACCTTTGCAAAGATCAGATGTCCATAGGTGTGGGGGCTTACTTCTGGGCTCTCAGGTCTATTCCACTGGTCAGTGTGTCTATTCATGTTCCAGAACCAAGCAGTTTTTATGACAATGGCTCTATAATACAATTTGAGATCTGGGTGTGAGGTGCCTCCAGCTCTGTTCTTTCTTCTCAAGATTGTTCTGGCAATTCTAGGTCTTTACTGGTTCCAGATAAACATTTGTAGCATTTGTTCTATTCTCCTAAAAAATGTGGTTGGGGTCTTGATAGGGATAGCATTAAATTTGTAGATGGCTCTGGGTAGTATCTTCATTCTAATGATGTTAATTCTTCCAACCCATGAACATGGAATATCTTTCCACTTCTTTGTGTCTTTTTCAATTAATTGAGTAGTGACTCATAATTTTCAGTATATAGGTCTTTCACTTCTTTGGCTAGGTTTATTCCTAGATATTTGATTGTTTTTGTTGCTATAGTAAAAGGAATTGATTTCTGGATTTCAACTTCTTCTAACTTAGTGTTTGCCATGAGGAATGCCACTGACTTTTGAATGTTAATTATGTAGACTTACACCTTACTGTATTGCCTGATGATTCCCAAAAGTTTCTTGCTGGATTCCTTAGGTTTTTCTATTTATACTATCCTGTCATCTGCAAATAGGGAGAGTTTGACTTCTTCTCTTCCATTCTGTATGCCTTTAATTCCTTGCTCCTGCCTGATTGCTATGGCAAGAACTTCTAACACTATGTTGCATAGTAATGGTGGTAGTGGGCAGCCCTGTCTAGTACCTGATCTGAGGGGAAATGCTTCCAGTTTTTCACCATTGAGTATGATGTTGGCTGTAGGTTTGCTATATATAGACTCCACTATCTTGAGGAATTTTCCATCTATTCCCATTTTTGTAGTGTTTTGATTATAAAGGGATGTTGTATTTTGTCAAAGGCTTTCTCTGCATCTATTGATATGAACATGTGGTTTTTGGTCTTGCTTTTGTTGACATGGTGGATTACGTTGATTGATTTACGTATATTAAACCAACCCTGCATGCCTGAACATAACCATCTAAAAAGATTTGTGTACACATATGTTCTTAGCAGCACAATTTATAATAGCCAAAACCTGGAAGCAACCCAGGTGTCCAATAACAGATGAGTGGCACACAATGGAATACTACTCAGCTATAAAAAATGGTGACTTTACCATTTTCGGCCAATCTTGGATCGACCTTGAAAAATTCATGTAAAGTGAAATAAGTCAGAAACAGAAGGATGAATATGGGATGATCTCACTCTCAGAAGTTGAACAACAAGGCAGAAGTTGAACAACAAGGTCAGAAGAGAAAACACAAGTAGAATCTGAGCTGGAATTGGTGTTTTGCACCAAAGGAAAAGACTCTGGGGTGGGGGTGGGGGGAATACAGGTCCAAGAAAGATGACAGAGGACCTAGTGGGGGTTATATTGTTATATGGAAAAATGAGAAATGTTATGCATGTACAAATGATTGTATTTACCACTGAATGTAAAACATTAATTCTCCATTAAAGAAAATTAAATAAAAAAAAAGACTACCCAATTGTATGACAGAATTAACCTACACTGAAGTTCTAGTGTTGTCACTTATTAGTTCTTACCATTGTACAACTTAAATCACTGGAGCATATGTCTTCCTCTGTAAATTCGTGTAAATAATACAACCTATTGAATATTTCAGAGAGCTGTTGAAAGCTTCAGTGTTGTAATGCCTGTTGAGTTTTCAGTGAAGGACTGCCCCATTTTCTTAATAGTTCATGTTTGTATGATTTTTGTTTTATTTTTTTTAGTAACCAACCTGCAGGCTTTCAGAATCAGTGGAGCAAGCAAATTTATTGCATGTTTTAGAAACACCAAATGCATTTTTCTTCTTCTAGATTTTACTTAAGAATCACCTTTGAGGGAGTTGGGCGGTAGTGCAGCAGGTTAAGCACAGGTGGTGCAAAGCATAAGGACCGGTAAAGGATCCCGGTTTGATCCCCTGGTTCCCCACCTACAGGGGAGTCACTTCACAAGCGGTGAAGCAGGTCTGCAGGTGTCTATCTTTCTCTCCCCTCTCTGTCTTCCCCTCCTCTCTCCATTTCTCTCTGTCCTATCCAATAATAATGCATCAACAACAACAACAACAATAAAAACAACAACAATAAAACAAGGCAACAAAAGGTATTAAATAAATAAATATTTTTAAAAAGCTCTAAAAAAGAATCACCTTTAATCTGAGTGTATGTTTATCAGTGTCTATTTATATAATTTTATATCCATCTCAAATTGTGAAATGTGTTTTACAGATGTTAATTTTTTCAATACATTTTCGGGAGGGGGAGGTAAAATCCTAGAGTGCTATATGCTTTTTTTTTTTAGCTGCCAGGGTTTTTATGCCAGCACTATGAATCCACTGCTTCCTGTGACCATTTCCCTCCATGTTTTATTTGACAGGACAGAGAGAAAAATTGAGAGGGAAGGGGAGATTCAGTAGAGTGGAGAGAAATAGATATATGCAGATCCACTTCACTGCTTGTGAAGTAACCCTAGCAGGTGGGGAGCCTGGTTTCTAAAGGGGATTCTTACCAGTTCTTACACTTTGTGCCATGTGACCTTAACCTGCTTCACTACCATCTGGACCACTTAACTGCAGTATTTTAATGCTTGTAGCCACTGTATTGCTCATTTCAAACAGTGATTTGGAGTTACTTCATCAATTCCAATTTTTGAATAACTTATTTTAAGAGTTAGTTTTTTTTTTATTGAAAAAAATTTGTTTTCCCTTTTGTCACCCTTGTTCTTTTTCATTGTTGTTGTAGTTATTGTTGTTGTTACTGATGTTGTTGTAGTTATATAGGACAGAGAGAAATGTAGAGAGGAGGGGAAGACAGAGGGGGGAGAGAAAGACACCTGCAGACCTGTTTCACTATCTGTGAAGCGACCCCCCCTACAGATGGGGAGCCAAGGGCTCCAACCTGGATCCTTTTGCCGGTCCTTGCGCTTTGTGCCAAGTGCGCTTAACCCGCTGCGCTACCGCACAACTCCCAAGAGTTGGTATTTTCTTTTGCCATTGTAAATGTGTACTAAATTATTCCACTATGTAGCTACAAATCCAGATAGTAGCTTATCAAAACAAATAGCATTTGTTGTAGTACTTTTTCAAGACAACTATTTTTGAACATTTATAAGAAAATATATTTTAGAAAGTTTTAATCATTTTATTGGTGGGTTAATGATTTATAGTACTGTTGATGGCACAAGGGTTTGGTACAGTTTATCTCTCCCCGTGATAGGTGTCTGCAGAACAGTCAACACCAAATTAGATCTTTTTCCAACATAATGCACCAGGACCTTCTCTTCTTATTTTTTCCCAGAGTCCTTTGTTTTGGTGCAATATACCACACCCAGTTCAGGTTTGTGTTTGTTCTATCTTTCTACATTCTAACAACTTTTTTTTTTTTTTTTTTTGCAGGAGGTGGGGGTGGAGATGGGTCATCAGGGTTTTCACAGGGGATTCCATTGCTCCTAGCAGATTCTCATTTTTTTTATATAAAGGTAGAGAGTGAGAGACAAGGATAGAGAGATAGAAAGAGACACCATAGTACTATTCCATCACTTATGTATACAGCTTCTACTTTGCGTGATGCTCTTACGTGGTGTCCGGGATCAAACCTGGGTTCTCGAGCATGGCACAGTGTGTTCTCCACCAGGTAAGCTAGTTCTCCACCCAACCATACATGTTTCCCACTTTTTATTAATTTATCTCTTCCTTTCTCCATCTCTAGCCTCCTTTCGCTCTCAGTTTCTCTCTATTTCTATAAAAAAAAGGAGATAAAAAAGTAAAAAAAAAACGACTGCTGGGAGGAGTGGATTTATTGTGCAGCCCCTGAGCCCCAGCAATAACCCTAGTGGCAATGACTAAATAAAGTAATGATTTATACTTTTATGAGGTTACAGGGATATAGTTCCACATGACACTCACCACCAAAGTTTTGTACCACTCTCCTACCCAGTGATAACCACCGTAGTTATTATAGAGCCTTAGAGACAGTTTGATTTTTTCCAAGTTCATGTGTTTCAATTCCTTATATTATTTTTTTTAATTTTTAATTTATTTTAAAACTGAGACATTAACAAAACCGTAGGATGGGAGGGGTACAACTCCACACAATTCCCACCACCCAATCTCCATATCCTAACCCCTCCCCCGATAGCTTTCCCATTCAGTATCTCTCAGGGTCTTGTGGGTTGCAGAAGGTGGAAGGTATGGCTTCTGTAATTGCTTCCTTGCTGAATATGGGCGTTGACTGGTCAGGCCATACTCCCAGTCTGTCTCTCTCTTTCCCTAGTAGGGTGGATCTCTGGGGAAGCGGAGCTCCAGGACACAGTGGTGGGGTCCTCTGCCTAGGGAAGTCTGGTCAGCATCCTGCTGGCATCTGGAACCTGATAGCTGAAAAGAGAGTGAACATAGAAAGCTAAACAAATTGTTGAGCAATTATGGACCTAAAAAGCTGGAATAGTGCAGATGAAGTGTTGGGGGGTACTCACTGCAGACTATTGTGTACTTTTGCTTTCAGGTATATATTTAGCCCTAGTTTATGGATATGTGTGAATATATGCTGTATCTCAGGGGACCTGGTCTATATCTAGGTTTTGGGACTTTGTTAGAAGTGAACCCTCTGGAATGGAATTAGAGAATACTATGAAAGGAAAGGTCTCACCTGAGTGATGAAGCTGAAGGATTGTCATTCCACATGTAAAGTCTCTGAACACAGCCTGAAGTGAAGCATGCTGAGGTGGCACTTGTTGGCTTGATTAGGTTGTGATCGGTGGATGCAATATTATTTGATATGAATTGAGAGAAACATGCAGGAAAGTGGGCCCCACCCTAAGGTTCCAAGACTGGGGGAAATATATGCTCTATAGTGGAAATGTGAGGTTCCTGCTGTCTTAGAGTTCAAGAAGACAATGGATAGTTACTGTTATCATCATAGTATTTGGTAATTGGATTAACTTTGAAAAGTCCCTTTGTTAGTTGTACAATACCCAACATCTTGTATATAGCTGTGCCAGTGGTTGCTTCTGTTCCCCCTGGTCTAAGCTTTTGAGAGAGTCAACATAGTAAAGACTCAGCTTATGTATTAAAAAGAATCAGTCTGTGCTTTAAAAAGTTTGAGACATACAGTTTTCCCCCTCCTATTAATTAACTAGTGACTTATATGACTACAATTTAATAGGAGTCTACATAGACACCATTACCACCACCAAAAGACTGTTTCCCCTCCCACCCACCCACCTGAACCCCCCAACAGTCCCGGGAAGCCGAATGTCCACCCTTCCCCCCACCACAGGGCTTTTACTTTGGTGCCCTACTTTCAATTTAGTCAGATCTTGCTTTTAGTTTCCCTTTCAGATCTTCTTTCTCAACTTCTGTTGATGAGTGGGATCGTCCCATACTCATCTTTATCTTTCTGACTTAGCTCACTTAACATAATTCCTTCTAGCTCTGTCCAAGATGGGTCAGAGAAGGTGGGCTCATTGTTCTTAATAGCTGTGTAGTATCCCATTGTGTATATATACCACAGCTTTCTCAGCCACTCATCTGTTGTTGGGTGCCTGGGTTCCTTCCAGGTTTTAGCTATTATGAATTGTGCTGCTATGAACATAGGAGTACACACTTCTTTTTGGTTGGGTTTTATGGAGTCCTTGGGGTATATCCCCAGGAGAGGAATTACTGGGTCATATGTACTGTCCATGTCTAGCCTCGTGAGAGTTTTCCAGACTGCTCTCCAGAGAGGCTGGACCAATTTACATTCCCACCAGTGCAGAAGGGTTCCTCTGTCCTCACAGCCTCTCCAGCATTTGTTGCTGCTGTCCTTCTTGATGTATGTCATTTTCACAGGAGTGAAGTGGTATCTCAGTGTTGTCTTTATTTGCATTTCTCTGACAATAGGCGACCTGGAGCAGTTTTTCATATGTTTGTGAGCCTTTTGGATCTCCTCTGAGGTGATGGGGTCATTTGCTTTTTTGGTGCTAAGTTTGCTGAGATCTTTGTATATTTTGTTTATTAGTCTCTTGTTTGATGTATGGCATGTGAAGATATTCTCCCATTCTGTGAGGGGTCTCTTTGTTTGTTTTATAGTTTCTTTGGCTGTGCAGAAGCTTTTCAATTTGATGTAGTCCCATTGGTTTGTTTCTGCTTTAGTCTTTCTTGCAATTGGGTTTGTTTCATCAAAGATGTCCTTGAGGTTTAGGTGGGAAAGTGTTCCACCAATATTTTCCTCTAAGTATTTGATAGTTTCCGGTCTAACATCCAAGTCCTTAATCCATTTTGAGTTGATTTCTGTTTCTGATGAGATAAGGTGGTTCAATTTCATTCTTCTGCATGTTTCAACCCAGTTTTCCCAGCACCATTTATTGAAGAGAGTCTCTTTCTTCCATTTAATACTTTGGGCCCCCTTATCAAAGATTAGATGTCCATAGGTCTGGGGGTAATTCCTTATATTCTATATATGAATAAAATCATATGATAATTGTCTTTCACTTTCTTACTATATCACTAAATATAGTCATCTCCAGTTCCTTTCATTTTTGTCCTGAAGGATGCAGTATCATATGTTTAAATCACAGAACAATATTCCATATATATGTTCCAAACTTTTTTTTTGTCTCTAGGGTTAATGCTGGGGTTCAGTGCCAGCACTATGAATCCACTGCTCCTGGAGGTTATTTTTTTCCCTTTTGTTGACCTTGGTGTTTATTGTTGTTTTATTGTTATTATTATTGTTGTTGTTGGGTAGAACAGAGCGAAATAGAGAGAAGAGGGGAAGACAAAGAAGGGGAAAAACAGATTATAACCTGCAGACCTGCTTCACTTTTTGTGAAGCGACACCCACCCCTGCAGGTGGGGAACCTGGGACTGGAACTGGGAACCTTAATGCTGGTTCTTGGCGCTGTGCACCATGTATGTTTAACCAGCTTTGCTACCACTGCATAGAGACAGAGAGAAATTGAGAGGGGAGAGGTAGATAGGCAGAGAGACAGAGACACCTGCAGCCCTTCTTCACCTCTTGTGAAGCTTTTCACCTGCAGGTGGGGACTAGGGTCTTGAAGGTGGGTTCTACACTGTAGTGTGTGTGCTTAACCAGATGCGCCACTGCCTGGCCCCGTCCCAAACTTCTTTACCCAGTTGTTTATCTATGGGTATTTTGATTGCTTCCACTCCTTGGTGATTGTTAATAAAGCATCTGTGAACTGAGGAGTGGGTGCACATGTCCCTTTGAGTTACTGTTTTCATGTCCCTTGGATGAGTTCTTTTGCAGTAACATAAATTATTTACATTATTTGCTTAAAGACTCTCCACACTGTTTTCCAGTAGGGTTGCACTTGTTTTCATTCCCACCAACATTACATTCCCAGAGTTCCTTTTTCCCCACATTCTTGTCAGCACTTGTCATTTCCTATTTTGTTGATGTAGACCACTTTCATGAGTGACCCTTCATTTTTTGAACTTAGCAAAATACTAGGGTTTGCAAATCACAGACTTAGAATATTCAAATAAGCGATAAAATTACACAATTAACACAAATGAGATTTCATTGATGACTGGGATATTTCTAAAGGATAATACATATTTTAAGAAGAAAGGTATATATAGATGGGGGTGGGAGAAATAGAGCAAATCAAAGTTTCATGAAGAAGGGAGAATTCAAGAAAAAAATATGAGGCAAGAATGTAGAGTGATGCTATATTCCCAGCAGCTGGAATAACAGGAACATAGATAGGGAGACATGCTTGGTGCCTAATATAACTGGAGAACGTCCTGTTTGCTGGAGAAAAATAAAAAAAAGAGACATAAGTGAGAGGATATTACGTGACTTAGAAGGAGAAGTGTGAGGCATACTGTAAGTGTTAGAGGAGATTCTGGTTACTTCAGTATATGCTGAAAATCTTTAATGGGTTTTGAATAGAGAATGATATAATGGGAGCAGTAATTCAGAAGATTGATATGATAGCAGTGCACAGTATATTCTACAATGAAGATTAATGGGATTTTGGGGAAACTGGGAAACCATTGTTAAAGCTTGGCAGTTAATGGAAATTTGAGTAGAGAAGATTGTAAAATAAAGCATATATATATAAATTAAACCTTCCCCCAAAATTCCAAGATTCAAATATTTGGAAACATATTATGTAGAATATCGTATAGCAGCACATGTCTGGCTCATTATTTGAATTAGCTACTATGCCTTCTGATATTTGGCACTGAGTGGGGGCAGGTGAATCTCATAAAGTACCACTTTTATTCTGTATAAATAGAATCTTTTTACCTTCATAGAACCTTAAATATGGATAGATAACATAAGTAAATTCAGTTATATGCTTGTTCTGATCCCTCACATAGCAAAATCTCTGAATGAAGAATATTTATTTGGTGTCATATCCTTTATCATCAATTACATTTTTATAGTATTAGGTATGTTTGATTATAATAAAATTTCTAGCATGAATAACTATACAAACAAGAAACAATAATCAATAATACTTTGCCTTGCTATATTATCCTTTGTGCCTAATGAGTAATTTTTTGTCATTTATGAATCAAATACCATAGACTTAAATTACTAATGTATATGCTTCATGAGGGTTTTAGAACCATACTTATGTATGTACACTGTGAGCCTCTTCCCTCTGACTTGGGTTCTGTTCATATGGCCCAATCATGTCATTACCTCACATCTGGGATACACTAGGCCTTGTCACTTAATGAATGCTTTATGACATTATTGTAAAGATCATAAAATCAATTGTTTTAACTAAAATTCCATGAGTTAAACTGGTGTATTTAATAATATAATAAAATGATAAGGAAAAATATCTGCTTTGATAAATCCTTTCCCTTATATATTTTTAGCTTCTAATAAAATATAGGGAACAATCAAGTCATATTTTTAATTGAGATAAGTCTTGGAAATGTGTTATGTTTTAATGTCTGAGAGAATCACACAATTTTTTATCATTTCAAAATTTCTTTTCAAAATTTATCATTTCAAAATTTCTTTTGTTTTGATTTATCTATTTAGTAGCTGGGGATTTTTAAAATAAAATATCTTTGTATTATAAAGTGCTTTCTCAGAGAAAAATCTATATTTTTAATTTTAATTTTGTTGGAGTTTGCTTCATGAAGTATAAATTCAAAGGGAAGAAGCAAGATGTAGTTCACTTACAATTATTCTGGGAGGTGGTTAATAAGTTTACTTAGTCCTGCAGATATGCCAAGACTATAAAACTGTTTCCTGAAATAAGGACATTTAGCTAGAAATTCATAGTTTATTTGCAAATGATGTTACCATGCAGGCACAACCTAATATAACAACCTAACATAATAGAAAAATAAAGGGCAAAGTAAAGCCTCCAAACATTTGTTTCCTACTGTGTGCTGATCCTCTTCTAGCATACTTCTACATCTAGGAAAGTCAAGTCTTTTAGATGCTTTTTCTTCACCCCCAAATACTCATTTCAAAAGTAGGATAAACTGCAAAGATCAATACCTTGAGAGCAGATAGATAAATTTGAGAATTTATCCCTGACATACATTTTATTTTTTTAAAAAATATTTTATTTATTTATTATTAAGTATTAGGTTGTGATTGGCAGATGCAATATTATTTGATATGGATTGGGAGAGGCATACAGGAAAGTGGGCCGTATCCAAGGGTTCCAGGACTGGGGGAAGTAGAGGCTCTATAGTGGAGATGTGAGGTTCCTGCTGTCTTAGGGTTCAGAAAGACAATGGATAGTTAATGTTATTATCACATTATTTGGTAATTGGGTTAACTTTGAAAAGTCCTTTTGTTAGGGTTTGCTGTACAGTACCCAGTATCTTGTATATAGCTGTGCTATTGGTTGCTTCTGATCTACTTGGTCTAGACTTTTGAGAGAGTCTGCATATCAATTACACAGCTATATATTGAAAAGATTCAGTTTGTGTTTTGAAAAACTTCGAGACATACAATTAATTTTTCCCCTCTCATATTAATTAACTAGTGATTTATATGACTACATTTTACTAAGAGTGTACATAAACACCATTCCCACCACCAAAAGACTGTGACCCATCCCTCCCACCCACTCCCACCTCCCCCCCCCACTGTCCCAGGAAGCTGCATGTCTACCCCTCACCACAGGGTTTTTACTTTGGTGCCCTACTTACAATTTGGTCAGGTCCTGCTTTTAGTTTCCCTTTCAGATCTTCTTTCTCAACTTCTGTTGATGAGTATGACCATCCCATACTCATCTTTATCTTTCTGACTTAGCTCACTTAACATAATTCCTTCTAGCTCTGTCCAAGATGGGTCAGAGAAGGTGGGTTCATTGTTCTTGATAGCTGCATAGTATTCCATTGTGTATATATACCAAGCTTTCTCAGCCACTCATCTGTTGTTGGGCACCTGTTGTTGCTTCCAGGTTTTAGCTATTATGAATTGTGCTGCTATGAACATAGGAGTACATACTTCTTTTTGGTTGGGTGTTATGGAGTCCTTGGGATATAACCCCAGGAGAGGAATTACTGGATCATATTGAGGGTCCATGTCTAGCCTTCTGAGAGTTTTCCAGACTGCTCTCCACAGAGGCTGTACCAATTTACATTCCCACCAGCAAAGTAAAAGGGTTCCTCTGTCCCCACAACCTCTCCAGCATTTGTTGTTGCTGTCCTTTTTGATGTATGCCATTCTTACAGGAGTGAGGTGGTATCTCAGTGTTGTCTTAATTTGCATTTCTCTGACAATCAGTGACCTAGAGCAGTTTTTCATATGTTTGTTAGCCTTTTGGATCTCATCTGAGGTGACTGTTTTGTTCATATCCTCTGCCCATTTTGGATTGGGTCATTTGCTTTTTTGTGCTAAGTTTGCTGAGCTCTTTATATATTTTGGCGATTAGTTTCTTGTCTGATGTCTGGCATGTGAAGATCTTCTCCCATTCTGTGAGGGGTCTCTTTGTTTGTTTAATAGTTTCTTTGGCTATGCAGAAGCTTTTCAATTTGATGCAGTCCCATTGGTTTGTTTCTGCTTTAGTCTTCCTTGCAATTGGGTTTGATTCATCAAAGATGACCTTGAGGTGTAGGTGGAAAACTGTTTTATCAATGTTTTCCTCTAAGTATTTGATTGTTTCTGGTCTGACATCCAGGTCTTTAATCCATTTGGAGTTGATTTTTGTTTCTGGTGAGATAAAGTGTTTCAATTTCATTCTTCTGCATGTTACAACCCAGTTTTCCTAGCACCATTTATTGAAGAGAGCCTCCTTCTTCCATTTAATGCTTTGGGCCCCCTTATCAAAGATTAGATGTCCATAGGTGTGGGGATTTATTTCTGGGCTTTCAATTCTGTTCCACTGGTCTGTGTGCCTACTTTTGTTCCAGTACCATGCTGTTTTGATGATGATGGCTTTATAATATAGTTTAAGGTCTGGGAGTGTGATGCCTCCATTTCTGTTTCTTTTCCTCAAGATGGTTTTGGCAATTCTAGGTGTTTTCAGTTTCCAGATAAAGGATTGTAGTGTTTGTTCTATTCTCTTAAAGAAACTTGGTGGAACTTTGATGGGTATTTCATTAAATTTGTATATGGTTCTGGGGAGAACATTCATTTTGATTTTATTTATCTTCCAATCCATGAGCATGGGATATCTTTCCATTTCTTGGTATCAGTTTCTATTTCCTTGAGTAGCGACTCAGTTTTCAGTATACAAATCTTTCACTTCTTTGGTCAACTTTATTCCTAGGTATTTGATTGATTTTGCTGAAACAGTAAATGGGAGTGATTTCTGGATGTCTTCTTCAGATTTAGTGTTTGCACAATGAAATGCCACTGATTTTTGTACATTGATTTTGTAGCCTGATACTTTGCTATATTGCCTAATAACTTCCAGTAGTTTTCTGCTGGATTCTTTAGGTTTATCTATGTATACTACAGACCAATATCTCTGATGAACACAGATGCCAAAATATTAAACAAGATCTTGGCCAAGCAGCAACATATCAAAAAGATTGTTCATCACCACCAAGTGGGATTCATCCCAGGAATGCAAGGCTGGTTCAACATTCATAAGTCAATCAATGTCATTCACCACATCAATAAAAGCAAAGCCAAAAACCACATGATTATCTCAATAGATGCAGAGAAAGCCTTTGACAAAATCCAACACCCGTTCATGCTCAAAACACTACAAAAAGTGGGAATAGATGGAAAATTCCTCAAGATAGTGGAGTCTATATATAGCAACCCTACAGCCAACATTGTACTCAATGGACAGAAGCTGAAAGCATTCCCCCTCAGAACGGGAACTAGACAGGGCTGTCCACTGTCACTGTTACTCTTCAACATAGTATTGGAAGTTCTTGCCATAGCAATCAGGCAAGAGAAAGAAATCAAAGGAATACAGACTGGAAGGGAAGAAGTCAAGCTCTCACTATTTGCAGATGATTTTCTTTTATGTTCTGTCCCTATCAGCTTTTGGTATCAGGGTGATGGTGGCTTCATAGAAGGTGGAAGGGAGTATTCCTATTTCTACAATCTTATGGAAAAGCTTCAGAAGTATGGGTACTGTTTCCTGAAAGTTTTGTAGAATTCGTTTGTGAAGCCATCTGGTCCAGGACTTTTGTTATTGTGGGACTTATGATTTTTTAAAACTATGATCTGTGACTTTAAAGAGTGTCATATTTCCAAACATATTTAACAGCATGTAGACAGCAGTGTATTGTGCTGAACATACAGCCTAGCACTGTTTTTTTTTTTTTACATAACTTAAGATTTAAAAAAAATTTTTCACTGAGGGAAAATACAGGTTGCCATCGACTTCGAATGACCTCTTTCTAAGCATGTCAACTCACAATTAAGTCTCAGTTTGTATGGTTTAATCAATGGTGATTCAGTTTCTGAATATTCAACCTAGATCGATCAATCCATTGATTGATCTCTTTCTCTGTCTCTCTGTCTCTCTGTCCCCCTTCCTCTCTAAATCCATATGCCTCCTTGACATATCTATATGAACATATATACATGAACTATATGAACATATATATGAATATATATACATGAACATATATACATGAACTATATGAACATATATACGTGAATCTATATGAACATATATATATGAACATATATACATGAAAATATATACATATATACATGAACATATATACATGAACTTCTATACAATCAAATTCTTGACTGTCTTCATCTTTTCATCCCATTTCTGCACCTGCGGGATCCTGCTTTTGTAGGTATCTTGCAATTTCAGCTAGTCTTCTTATTTTCAGTCACTCAGACAATAAACATACATTCCACCAACAAAATCTCCTCCTTTATATACACAGAAATCAGCACTTTAAAGCTATCATGGCTCTTAACTTTCTATCATATTCCTTGTCCACTTGATAAGGTAATCCTTCATTAATATATAGCTTCTTCACTTTCTACTACTTCCTCAACTTTCAGATTAACTTATAGTGGCCACATACATAGTTTTATGTATAATAGATTAACTATAGTGGCCACATACATAATTTTTCTGTTTCTACTCCTTGTCGTCTTCAGTCTGTTCTCAATATTGAAGCATGGGTGAATATTTTAAAACATATAATCATATATATATATATATATATATATATATATATATATATATATATATACATGTTGAAAACCTGCTAGTGATATCATTGAAATATTGCATGCAGGGGCCCTGGTACAGTGGGGTTAAACACACATGGCGTGAAGCGCTAGGATTGGCATAAGGATCTCAGTTAGAGCCCCTGGCTCCCCACCTGCAGGGGTTTGCTTCAGAAGCCGTGAAACAGGTCTGCAGGTGTCTGTCTTTCTCTCTCCCTCTCTGTCTTCTCTTCTTCTCTTGATTTCTCTCTGTCCTATCTAACAACAACTATAGCAATAACAACAATGATAAACAACAAGGGCTATGAAACAGGAAAAATAGCTTCCAGGAGCAGTGGATTCATAGTACAGGCACCCAGCCCTAGCGATAACCTTGGAGAAAAAAAAAAGAAATATTGCATTCATTAGTATCTAAAATTAATGTGCTCACATATGATGTGGCAGATCCTGTGCTAAATGCATATATACCTATTTCTCATTTTATCCTTACCATAACCTATTATATCATTCTTGTCATGCACATGAGAAAACTGAGCTAAAGTTAAGACTAAATAAATTCCTGAAGATTACTCAGATTGTGAAATTGCAGAGTGTAGCTATGCTTTGAACTTAAGCTGTCAAATTCCTGGGGATGGACACTCAAAAAACCAAGCTTGATCTTCAGTTCTTTCTTTGAGATTCTTTAGCCTCTTAACATAGCATGTTACTATAAATAAAGTCTTCCTGATAAACCATATTCTTGTCAATGAAAAGAACCAGCAATAATATGGAACATATTTTGAAAGGTGACTGTGATGGCACTTCTTAACAGTTTGTTTATATAGGAAGTAGTTAATAGTACAGTGATTAATGAACAAATATTTCTCTTGACAGTGATGGCCTTGAGTAGTATTTTTGTCTTTGTTGAGCTACCACTACTGAGTTTCACTGTTTATTTTGTACTTTAATTCTCAATGCAATTCTTCTGTCAGCTACTTATTCTGATTTACCCACTACCTGTATTTTAAAAATCATAATTTTTGAAGATGAAAATGATGAATACTATTCTAAAAATGCATTAATAAATTATATTGCTTTTGAGAATCATCAAGGACTAAAAAGGATGTAGTAGAAAAAGATGACTTTTCATTCAATTGAGAATTGTTAGTACCTCTATATTTTATATTAATAATGAAAAATTATTATTGCAAAAATTATTGCAACTTAGATATTGACGTGTACTAGAAAGAACTAGTAAAACTAGTTTTTGTGGGCAACAAACATTTAGTAACAGAACTGAATTTTCCATGAAGTTTAAGTATATTTTTCATCTATTACCCTAACATAGTCCTTATTTTCTAGTTGTTTTTGAGATATTCCTATTTAGACAACTTTTCAAAGAAAACTTGCTATATGCATTGTGATACAATTATCTTGCCAAAAACAACTCGTTAGGATCTTTAGTCCTTATTGTTTTAGATATGTGAAAGTCTGGGGCCGGGTGGTGGCGCATCTGGTTGAGCATACATATTACAATGTGCAAGGACCCTGGTTCGAGCCCCCAGTCCCCACCTGCAGGGGGATAGCTTTGAGAGTGGTGAAGCAGTGCTGCAGGTGTCTCTCTGTCTTCTCCTTCTCTATCATCTCCTTCCCTCCTACTTCTTACTGCCTCTGTAAAATAAGTAACGATAAAAGAAAAAAAAAGAAAGAAATGTGAACTTATATATGGTTATAATTTATTTTAAGTTATAATGCCCATACAGTGGAATTTTATGAAATAGTATCCAACATAGAAATGACATGACTTTGTATCTTAATGTATTTTTTAAATGCTTATTTTTTTCTTTTTTTTAAATTTATTTTTTATTTAAGAAAGGATAAATTAACAAAACCATAGGGTAGGAGGGTTACAACTCCACACAATTCCCACCACCTAATCTACATATCCCACCTCCTCCCCTAATAGCTTTCCCATTCTCTATCCCCATGGGAGCATGGACCCAGGGTCATTGTGGGTTGTAGAGGGTGGAAGGTCTGGCTTCTGTAATTGATTCCCCCCTGAACATGGACGTTGACTGGTCGGTCCATACTCCCAGTTTGCCTCTCTCTTTCCCTAGTAGGGTGGGTCTCTGGGGAAGTGGAGCTCCAGGACACAATGGTGGGGTCTTAAGTCCAGGGAAGCCTGGCCGGCATCCTGATGGCATCTGGAACCTGGTGGCTGAAAACAGAGTTAACATACAAAGCCAAACAAATTGTTGAGCAATCATGGACCCAAAGGTTGGAACAGTAGAGAGGAAGTGTTAGGGGGATACTCACTGCAAACTCTAGTGTACTTCTGTTTTCAGGTATATATTTTGCAGTAGTTTATGGATACATGTGAACATATGTTCTCTCTCACAGAACCTGGTGTATATCTAGGTTTTGGGACTTTGTTCGAATGTGAACCACTTGGGATGGAATTAGAGAATACTATGAAAGGAAAGGTCTCACCCGAGTAATGAAGCTGAAGGGTTGTCATTCCACACGTGAAGTCTCTGGACACAGTCTGAAGTGAAACATGTTGAGGTGGCAATCGTTCATTGATTAGGTTGTGATTGGCAGATGCAATATTATTTGATATGGATAGGGAGAGGCATGTGGGAAAGTGGGCCCCACCCTAAGGTTCCAGGACTGGGGGAAATATAGGGTCTATAGTGGAGATGTGAGGTTCTTTCTGTCTTAGGGTACAAAAAGACAATGGATAGTTAATGTTATCATCACATTATTTAGTAATTGGGTTAACTTTGAAAAGTCCTTTTGTTAGGGTTTGCTGTATAGTACCCAGTATCTTGTATATAGATGTGCCATTGGTTGCTTCTGATCTACTTGGTCTAGGCTTTTGAGAGAGTCTGCATATTAAATACACAGCCTGTATGTATATTAAAAAGACTCTGTGTTTTAAAAACTTCAAGATATACAATTAATTTTTCCCCTCTCATATTAATTAACTAGTGATTTATATGACTACACTTTACTAGGAGAATACATAAACACCATTCCCACCACGAAAAGACTGTGTCCTATCTCCCCCACTCACCCCCAGCCCCCACGGGCCCAGGAAGCTGCATGTCTACCCCTCACTACAGGGATTTTACTTTGGTGCCCTACTTTCAATTTAGTCAGTTCCTGCTTTTAGTTTCCCTTTCAGATCTTCTTTTTCAACGTCTGTTGATGAGTGGGATCATCCCATACTCATCTTTATCTTTCTGACTTAGCTCACTTAACATAATTCCTTCTAGCTCTGTCCAAGATGGGTCAGAGAAGGTGGGTTCATTGTTCTTGATAGCTGCATAGTATTCCATTGTGTATATATACCAAGCTTTCTCAGCCACTCATCTGTTGTTGGGTACCTGGGTTGCTTCCAGGTTGTAGCTATTATGAATTGTGCTGCTATGAACATAGGAGTACACACTTCTTTTTGGTTGGGTGTTATGGAGTCCTTGGGATATAACCCCAGGAGAGGAATTACGGGATCATATGGAAGGTCCATGTCTAGCCTTCTGAGAGTTTTCCAGACTGCTCTCCAGAGAGGCTGGACAATTTACATTCCCACCAGCAGTGCAGAAGGGTTCATCTGTCCCCACAGCCTCTCCAGCATTTGTTGCTGCTGTCCTTTTTGATGTATGCCATTCTTACAGGAGTGAGGTGGTATCTCAATGTTGTCTTTATTTGCATTTCTCTGACAATCAGTGACCTAGAGCAGTTTTTCATATGTTTGTTAGCCTTTTGGATCTCCTCTGAGGTGACTGTTTTGTTCATATCCTCTGCCCATTTTGGATTGGGTCATTTGCTTTTTTGTTGCTAAGTTTGCTGAGCTCTTTATATATTTTGGTGATTAGTTTCTTGTCTGATGCATGGCATGTGAAGATCTCCCATTCTGTGAGGGGTCTCTTTGTTTGTTTAATAGTTTCTTTGGCTGTGCAGAAGCTTTTAAATTTGATGTAGTCCCATTGGCTTGTTTCTGCTTTAGTCTTCCTTGCAATTGGGTTTGATTCATCAAAGATGTCCTTGAGGTGTAGGTGGGAAAGTGTTTTACCAATGTTTTCCTCTAAGTATTTGATTGTTTCTGGTCTGACATCCAGGTCTTTAATCCATTTGGAGTTGATTTTTGTTTCTGGTGTGATAAAGTGGTTCAATTTCATTCTTCTGCATATTACAAGCCAGTTTTCCCAGCAGCATTTATTGAAGAGAGCTTCCTTCTTCCATTTAATACTTTGGGCCCCCATATCTAAAATTAGATGTCCATAGGTGTGGGGATTTATTTCTGGGCTTTCAATTCTGTTCCACTGGTCTGTGTGCCTACTTTTGTTCCAGTACCATGCTGTTTTGATGATGATGGCTTTATAATATAGTTTGAGGTCTGGGCGTGTGATGCCTCCATTTCTGTTTCTTTTCCTCAAGATGGTTTTTAGCAATTCTAGGTGTTTTCAGTTTCCAGATAAATGATTGTAGTGTTTGTTCTATTCTCTTAAAGAAGCTTGGTGGAACTTTGATGGGTATTGCATTAAATTTGTATATGGCTCTGGGGAGAACATTCATTTTGATTTTATTTATCTTCCAATCCATGAGCATGGGATATCTTTCCATTTCTTGGTATCAGTTTCTATTTCCTTGAATAGCGACTCATAGTTTTCAGTATACAATTCTTTGGTCAACTTTATTCCTAGGTATTTGATTGATTTTGCTGAAACAATAAATGGGAGTTATTTCTGGATGTCTTCTTCAGATTTAGTGTTTGCACAAAGAAATGCCTGCTTGAGTGACTCTCTGACCCTGTGGTTATTAAGGTGTATCTTGTTTAGTTTCCAAATTCTGTGACTTTTAATAATTATCTGTTTCTTGTTAAATGTTAGTTTTACTCTGCTGTGGTCTGAAAAGATACTTGGGATGATTTCAGTGCTTTTGAATTTATTGATGCTGCTTTGTGGCCTAACATGTGGTTTATCCTTGAGTATGTGTTATGTGGATTTGAAAAGAATGTGTATTCCAGTTTTTTGGGGTGAAGGACTTTGAAAATGTCCAATAGGTCTAGTCTGTCAATCTCTTCATTTAATTCTTTTGTATCTTTGTTGATTCTCTGCATTGTTGATCTGTCTAAGTGTGATAATGGGGTATTAAAATCTCCCACTATTTTTGTATTACTATTGATGTATTTTTGAAATTCTTTCAGTAGGTTCTTAATGTATTTAGATGGCCCCTCATTAGGTGCATAGATGTTGATAATTGTTAAGTCTAATTGGCTGATTGATCCTCTAATCATTATGTAATGTCCTTGCCTATCTTTTATTACTTTATTTAATTTAAAATCTATTGTGTCTGAGATGAGAATGGCTGTTCCTGCCCTTTTTTGTGGTCCGTTAGCCTGTGTGATAGTTTTCCACCCTTTCATTTTAAATCTGTGCTTATCTTGTTGTGTCAGGTGGGATTCTTGCAAGCAGCATATGGTGGGTTATGTTTTCTGATCCATCCCCCCACTCTGTGCCTTTTGATGGCTGAGTTTAAGCCACTGACATTTATTGATATTATGTATTTAATGTATTGTCGTGCCATTGTTCAACGAATTTTTGTTTGCTCTGATATATTGCATGTATTATAGTGATGTTCTTGTTAATAAGAGGTCTTTTAGAACCTCTTTCACGGCTGGTTTGGTGATGGTTGCATCCTTTAACTGTTGTTTGTCTAAGAAGGTTTTGATCCCTCCATCTAGTTTGAATGAAAGTCTAGCAGTATATATTATCCTTGGTTGAAACCCTTTTTCATTCAGGGCTCCATAGATTTCTTGCCATTCTCTTCTTGCTGTTAGAGTTTGAGTGGAGAAGTCTGCTGATAGTCTTATGGGTTTCCCCCTGTCTGTGACTTTTTGTTTTTCTCTTGCAGCCTTTAGGATCCTTTCTTTATCCTTATCTTCTCATTGTGACTATGATGTGTCTTGGTGTCTTCAGGTCTGGGTTGATTCTGTTTGGTACTCTCTGGGCCTCTTGAATCTTGATGTCCTTTCTGCTATTCAGGTCTGGGAAGTTTTCTTCTATTATTTCCTCTAGTATGTTTGCTTCCCCTTCCTCTCTTTCTTCCTCTGGCAGGCCAATTACGCGAATGTTACTTCTTTTGAGATCATCCCATATGTCTCTGTGGTTGTTTTCAGTGTCTCTCAATCTCTTTTTAAGCTCTTTCACCTCTTTCTTCGTTTTCTCTAACTCATCCTCTGTCTGACTAATTCTGTTTTCTGCTTCTGTTAGTCTGCTTTCCCTTTCCTCAGCTTCTTCATTACAGCTATTTCAGCTTTCAGTTCTCTAACTGCCTCAAGATAATCAGTAATTTCCTTGGGGGTCTCAACTGTTGTTTCCCTAATACTGCCATTCCTTTCCTCCAATGTTGTTTTCATTTCTGTGATTAATAAGGTTATTATTGTTTGCATACTTTTCTTATCTGTGGTTATTTCTGGCTGATTTGTAGTTTCTTCTGGGCTCTTGTCTTCATTCATTGGAGTAGCAGTTTTATTTATTTTTGATCTACCCATTTTTTTTTGATTTATGTCTTTCTTGTTTTTATGTTCTGTTGTTCCTCAGTTGTTGTGTTTTGAGTACAAGCAACACTGTACTAAATACCTTTGTGACAAATGCACTCACCAACCTCAGGAATTACAATAGCAACTGAAGCAAGGATTGAAGCAGTTTAATCACTACCAGTTAGCCAAACAATGTCTCTAGTCCGTGAAAAAAATAGCAACCAAGTCCAAGTGAAGAAGAAAGAGAAAGGAAAGAAGGGATAGCAAGAATAGACAGTTATGCAAATCTACTATCCACTGTGTATTCTAGGGGTAGCAAGAGGAGAAAGGGAAGTAGAGCAGAGAAACATACATAGAGAGTCCACTCTGAGTCAGATTTCTTACCCAAAATAATTCACAAATTCAGAAGGGGAAAGAAGAAGGAGGGAAGAAATGGAAGATAATATAAAAAAATAGAAACAAGAGAGAGAAAGAAAAAAGATAAGAAGAGCTTTAATAAAAGAGCAGTGAAAGGAAAGTTTTTTAATTGATTAATTTATTTTTTATTTTATTTTATTTTTTTAATTAGCTAGGAGGAGTGAAAAGGGGAGAGTCTGTAGAGGAGGTAGGAGTAGTGAGACAAGTTCCTCTCACAGTGGATAAGATGTCCAGTCTCCTAGCAATGAAAGATACCCTAAGAGTTAATTCTGGTCAACCTAAAGTGGGGGGGAGAGATACACCTTTATATAATATCAATAATAAAATAGAGCAGGGTACAAAACCTGTCCCAGATTGCTTCATGCCTCCTGAGCAGAGGCAGCTGATTGTTAAGAAAGAAGACAAGAAAACCTCAGGACTTGACAAGAATAGCAGGAATAGATAGTTATGCAAATCTACTATCCACTGTATATTCTAAGGGTAGCTAAAGGAGAAAGGGAAGTAGAGCAGAGATACAGGCAGAAAGAGTCCACTCTGAGTTAGATTTCTTCCCCCAAATAATTCCCAAACTTGTATCAGTGAATTCAGAAAGCTGAAGGAGGAAGTAAAGATGACAAGAATGAGAAAAAGAAGAAAAAGAGAGAGAAAAAATGATAAGAAAAAGAACAGTAATAAAAGAGCAGTGAAAGGAAAGAGTTCTTTATTTATTTGTTATTATTTAATTAGCTATGCGAGGCAGGGGGAGAGAATGGGTAGGGACGGTAGGAAAAGTAAAACAATTTATTTTAGCAGTGAATAAGACACCCATTCCCCTACCAATGGAAAATACACTAAGAGTTAATTCTGGTCAACCTGAAGGAGGGGGGAAAGGGGTACGCGTTTATCTTGTATTGATAATAAAATAGAACAGAGTAAAAAACCTGGCCTGTCTTCAGCTTTGATGGCTCCAGATTGCCTCAGGCCCCCTGAGCAGAGGCAGCTGATTGGTTACTTAGAAAGAAAAAAGGCCAAAGGTTTCAGAAGGGAATAGAATTAGAATGAATGACACCCCCTGGTGGAACAGGAATCTTGGTAAAGAAAGAAGCTCTGCATGGGGAGCCTGCTAGGGCAGATCTCTGGTCCCCAGGGACTGGTTATGGGGGGGTGCCCTTTGGGAATAATAATTTAAAAGAAAAAAATTTTTTCCCTTTCTTTTTACTCTGTTTTCTAACCCAAATTGAGTTATGGTCACCTCCTTGGTTTCACCGCTGAGACCCCTTATTGACTGGCCTACTAAAGGCAGAAAATCCTACCATTTCCAGTAGATGTGGTCGGAGCTCAAGCCACTAGCAGTTTCTCATTCTGCCACCTTCTGGAATTGATCTATTTTTTTTTTCTTTAGCTTTATTGATAGTCAGTGACCTGGAGTAATTCTTCATATGTTTGTTGGCCTTTCATATCTCTTCTGTAGTGAATATTCTGTTCATATCTTTTCTCCATTTTTGGATTGGGTCTTTTTTTTTTGATGCTGAGTTTGGTGAGCTCTTTATATATTTTGATTATTAAATTCTTGTCTGATGTATGGCATGTGAAGATCTTCTCCCATTCTGTGAGGGATCGCCTAGTTTGTGTGATGGTTTGTTTTACTTTGCAGAAGGCAAACGCTAGAAGAAGAAGAAGACTTGCAGAAGCTTTTTGATTTGATGTAGTCCCATTGATTTGTCCATGATTTAGTCTTCCTTGCAATCGTAAGGAAGACTTTGTATCTTCAAAGATGCCCTTGAGTCTTTGAGGTTTATATGGGAGAGTGTTCTGCCAATAAGTATTTGATAGTTTCTGGTCTAACATTCAGGTCCTTGATCCATTTGGAGTTCACTTTTGTTTCTGGTGAGATAAAGTGGTTCAGTTTCATTCTCCTGCATATTTCAACCCAGTTTCCCCAGCACCATTTATTGAAGAGAGCCTCTTTCTTCCATTAATAGTTTGGCCTCCTTATCAAAAATTAGGTGTCCATAGGTGGGGGTTTAGTTCTGGGCTTTCAGTTCTGTTCCACTGGTCTTCGTATCTATTTTTGTTCCAGTACCAGGCTGTTTTGATTATGATGATTTTATAATATGATTTTATAATATGGTTTGAGATCTGGGCGTATGATCCCTCCACTTCTGTTTCTTTTCCTCAAGATATTTTGGCAATTCTAGGTGTTTTCTGGTTCTTTGGTTTTACTATTGTAGTTATTTGATAAAATATTTAAAACTGAATGCCTACCTTGAGAAACTACTCTCAAATTCAGAGTTACTTGTGGAAAAATATAAATTAACTCTTCATCCGTATACAAAATAACTAACAAAGTTATAAACCTATAGATTATTTTCACCATAGGAGTCAATTTCTTTACATATACTCTCCATTTATCTAATTTTACTTTTTGGTATTGATATAGGTCTGGAAATAGTTTATGTATTATCCTTTGTCTTAATGATAGGCACCACTATGGATCAATGGAGTGTAGTGATTAAATAGATAAGTTTTAGAGATATAATTAATCTTTTTAAAAGTTTTTTTAAACTTTAAAGAATTTTGTATTAATTTATTTTCCCTTTTGTTGCCCTTGTTTTTTATTGTTGTTGTAACTATTATTATTATCGCTATGGATGTCATCTTTGTTTGATAGGACAGAGAGAAATGCAGAGAGGAGGGGAAGACAGAGAGGGGGAGAGAAAGACAGATACCTGCAAACCTGCTTCACTGCTTGTGAAGTGACTCCCCTGCCGGTTTGATCTGGGATCCTTATGCCGGTCCTTGTATCCTGTGCCACACACGCCTAGCATGCTGCACTACCACCCGACTCCCAAAAATTGTTTTTTTGTCATCAGGGTTATTGCTGGGGCCCTGTGCCTGCTCAGTAAGTCCACTGCTCCTAGTAAATATTTTTTTTCTCCTTTGTTCTTCATCTTTTTCTTCATCTTTTTCCATCTTTCTTTCTTCCTTTCATTCCTCCTCCCTTTCTTCCTTTTCTCCTCCTTCTCCTCTCCTCTTCTTCCTTTATTTGATAGGGCAGAGAGAAATTAAGAGAGGGAAGGAAGATAGAGAGTGAAAGAAGAGGGACAGCTACAGCACTGAGTCAGCACTGGTGAAACTTCCTTCCTGTAGTGGGTACTGTGCCTTAAAGCTGGGTGCTTACATAGGGTAATTAGTGTGCACTTAACGGAGTGCACTGCCCATTCAGTTCTAAGATTGAACTTAAAGACCGACCTGTCACTTAAGATGTATCATTTACTTTGTTGTAACTTATTTTTTTATTTTTACTTTATTAAAAATTGAATTAATAATGATTGACAAAATCATAGGATAAGAGTGGTACAATTCCACACAGTTCCCACCACCAGAGTTCCTCATCCCATCACGTCCATTGGAAGCCTTCCTGCTCTTTTTCCCTTTGAGTGCATGAACTCAGGATCATTATGGGGAGTAAAAGGTGGAAGGTCTGGCTTCTGTGATTGCATCTCCACTGGACATGGGCATTGGCAGGTTGACCCATACTTCCAGCCTGTTTCTATTTTTGCTTTTTTTTAAATTGCCATGAGGGTTTTTGCTGGGGTTTAGTGCCTGCATGGCAGAGACTAAAAGAAGAAGTGCCTGCATAACAAATCCACCCTTTCTCATGGCCATTGTTTTGCTCCTTCTTTTATTTGATAGGACAAAAGTAATTTGAGAACAGCTGCCTCTCTTTCTCCCTCACTATTTGCTTAAGTTATATAACTTTTCTTTTTTTATTTAAGTGATTTAATAATTATTTATAAGATTGTGGTATAAGTGGGGTTCAATTAAATACAATTCCTACCATCAGAGTTCCATATTCCATCCCCTCTAATGGAAGTTTCCCTATTCTTTATCCCTCTGGGAGTATGGACCAAAGATCTTTATAGGGTGCAGAAGGTGGATGTTCTGGTTTTTGTAATTGCTTCTGTGCTGGGCATGGGCATTTACAGGTCAATCCATACCCTCAGCCTGTTTCTGTCTTTTTCTAGAGGTAGGGCTCTGGGGAGGTTGGGGTTCTAGGACACATTGGTGAGGTTGTCTGCCCAGGGAAGTCAGGTTGGTGTCATGGTAGTATATACAACTTTGTGGCTGAAAAGCATTAAGATATAAAGCAAGACAATTTGTTTAATAATCAGAAACTTGAAGATGAAAGTGTAGCAGATGAAATTTGGGGTCTTCACGTTGAAAGGAGCTAGGAAATGTGTCACCCAAAATTCAACTAAGGAGTCTGATGAGCTAGGAAAGGTTTCACCTGAGTATTGGAGCTAAAGAAAGGGCTGGCATTTCAGGCCTGGATACTGTTCGAAGTGAAACATGTGGAAGTGGCACTGGTTGCCTTGATTTGATTGAGATCAGCAGATGTAGTGTCAAATGGTGTGGATCGAGAGAAGCGTGAAGGAAAACAAGCAAATCCCAGAGGTTCCAGGACTGGGAGAAATACGTGTTTATAGAGAATGAGGAAGGCTCCTTGCTGTCTTAAGTTTAAGAAAGAAATATAAAATTATTATTATAACCAAGTTCTTTGTGAACTTGATTTACTTTGAAAATCATATGGTTAAGATTTACCACTATACTATATAAGACTTTACCATGATTTGTGTCATTAAATGCTATTTACAAATAACTATATCTAATATACTGACAAGACTGGTTACTTCTGTTCTCCTTAGTCTAAGATTATAGGAGATTTAATATTTCAATAAAAATTATTATTAGAAATGCATTAACACTTTAAGCCTAATGTTAAAATTCAATCAGTTTACTCATTTTAAACCTTAAGTACTTAGATTGAAGGAATATATACTCAGAACTAAAGTCTGTGCATTAAAAATCTAGAGACATTCAACATATATTTCCCCTTTCATACTGATTAAATAGGGATTTATAAGACTGTAGATTGATAGGAAAATATATATTAACACCATTCCCACCACAATAGGTCTGTGTCCCTACCCCAACCCCCTTCTGTGGAGCTGAAAATCTACCCTTCTCCCCTACCCCTCTCAGAGTTTTTGTTTTATTTTGTTTTGTTTTTACTTTGGTGCAATTTATATATTTTCCAAGTGTACTTTTCATGGGTTCACATGTGTCACATGTATTTAGTATATTCTTGGCATATTTTTCCACAGTTAAAGTGATAATTAGGATACTTGGCACATAGTTGGCTATTTTATAGAATCTTAACAGGGGTTAGAATAAACTTCATATGACAAAAAGATTAAATAATTCTAAATCATTTGTTTATTTTTATCTTCCATAAAACCTAATATAATGGAAAGGGACAGATTCAGAATGAGTTTATGTAATACAGTAGAAGCCATGATGGAGTTTCATCTCACCTGTTTTTTTTTTCTCCATCACTTGTTTCTTTTGTATTTTGTCTCCTCTTTCAAACCTCTTTGTCATAAATTTTCTTTATTTCTTTCCTAATGTGATGCATAATTATTCACCTATCTTGAAGCAATTATTATGATTTATACCAACATCTTGAATCTTGCATTGATGAGAACAAATTATATTACCATATCAGTACATTTTTAAGTAATGTTAACATTTTTTTATAGGACAGAGAGAAATGGAGAGAAGGGAAGACAGAGACGGGGAAAGATAGACACCTGCAAACTGGCTTCACCGCTTGTGAAATAACTCCCCTGCAGGTCCAATGTTTAAATTTTTAATGATTTGGAGCACTATAGTGAAAAAAATAGGTACTCTCATTCTAGGAATAATGGAAAAAGTAAATAAAAATTTATTCTTTCCCTTTTAATAAATTTATCTTTAGTTAATGTTTATCTTCTCTCTCTCTCTTTCTCTTGGTTACCTGGGTTATTGCCCTGCACATTGACTCCACCAGAATTGAGCTCAGGTCCTAGTTCTAGTTCATGGTCATGTAAGCTCTTTACTGGGTGCTTCACCACTTAGTCCTGTCTTATTCTTTTTAAATTCTCATAAGTGTATTGGCAATGTAGTTACATAAACAGCTTTTATCCAAAATGTTCTTTTAAGTTAAAAAGTAGGTGTAGGAGCAGCTATTGTATAGAGTTGCACTATGCAAATGAAAGAGAAAATGAATAAAAAATTAAATAATGCTTATGAATAATCATAACAAAGCAACTGAATGATAAAAAAAAAAACAGATACCCTCTGGAATGGAACTTTTTAATGGACCCCATAAGAATTTTTTTTAATTGTAGAAAGAATTCATGGTGTTATGTAGCAAATGTAAATTTTGGACAGTGTAAGAAATCTCTTAGGAGATTTCATTTTTGTTGTTATTGGTATTTGTTTTGTTTACTAGTTAAAGAATGGTTATTAGTAAAAGAACAGTTTTTTTCATAGCTAGAGATATAATTATGATGATCTAGAATACTTGACAAACTTTCTTTGAACTTGATAAAGGCATAAAGAGTAATATTAGTGAGGTTGATATTGCTCTTTTAGAAATCTGTCAAGATGAAATGTTTTAAAGGTCTTCTGGAAAGCTCATGGTACAATCATAGTTGCTTGATCATTAAAATAGTCACGTTGCCAAGGTAGCTTAAAATTTTATTTCATTATAATTTGTCAAGGAAGTGAAGCATCATACACTGCAATTATAATCACACATGCTACTTAGTAATATTCACTTCTTGAGGACTATTTTGGGGGAGGGGTGTCAGGGGTTTTAAAATAGTTTATCTTCTGTATATAAATGAACACTGAGTTGTGCTGAGGTTCTTGTTCTTCAAGCTCACTCCCTATTCTTCTGCTCTTCTTTCTGATTCCTCATTTCATTGTTTCTAGTCTATCCTCCTGTGATGTCCCCTTATCAGTTGTTGGCTACACCAAGAATGAAGATCATGTCAACACCCAAACAAAACAAACAAGCAAATAAACAAAACAAAAAAATAGAGAACAGACAAATGAGAACAATTTTTAGGACTGCAAGTTTATGTTAATACCGACAAGACCAGCTTCAGTTCAGGCCTCATTGGTTACCACCCTATACCTATCCCCCTACTTCTTGTAAGAATTATTTTGACCTTCCTGAAAAGTATTTTATAATGTCATTGGAGAGCTCATCAACATCTACAAAAAAGGCATAATTTCTCTACGAAATCTCACAATGTATGCAGAATTCACTCTTTAAGTAATTTTGTAGAACCAAGAACAACCTCATCAGGAATCTACCTTACATTATTTTCTAAACACTCCATAAATGACATGAGTATAAAGACTTACGAGTTACTACTGTCGCTCACCCTCACATTGTGCTCTTCATGCCATGTGCGCTTAATCTGCTGTGCTACCACCTGGCCCCCTGAACTAACTTATTGTAACTATTCAATGTGAAGGAATTCTTACTCTAGGATAAAAATTCTATGATTTCAATATTAAATGTATTATACTCCAATTTGATGAATCCTGAGATTTAAAAAAAAAAATTTTTTTTTTCCTCCTCCAGGGTTATTGCTGGGCTCAGTGTCTCACCATGAATCCACTGCTCCTGGAGGCCATTTTTTCCCCCTTTTGTTGCCCTTGTTGTAGCTTCGTTGTGGCTATTATTATTGCCCTTGTTGACGCAATTCGTTGTTGGATAGGACAGAGAGAAATGGAGAGAGGAGGGGAAGACAGAGAAGGGGAGAGAAAGATAGACACCTGCAGACCTGCTTCACCGCATGTGAAGCGACTCCCCTGCAGGTGGGGAGCCGGGGGCTCGAACTGGGATCCTTACGCCGGTCCCTGCGCTTTGCGCCACATGCTTAACCCACTGCGCCACCGCCCGACCCCCAAATAATTTCTTTTTTATATTAATTTTATTTATTTATTATTGGATAGAGACAGAGAGAAATTGAAGGGGATAGAGAAGGAAAGAGACAGACACCTGCAGCCCTGCTTCACTACTTGAAACTCCCCCCATATAGGTGGGGGTCAAGGGCTTGAACCTGAGTCCCTGTACACTGCAGTGCGTGTGCTTAACCAGGTGCACCACTCTCTGGCCTTGAAACCTGAAATTACTTAAATCAGTGTTGCTTTAGGGGTTCTTCCTAATAGATAGTAGATTGAGTTGCCTGAGTCTTTCTGGTATCTTTGGTCACCTACAGTGATAAGACTAAATTGGGGTAATATGAGTGAGTACTCTGATGAAAATATATTCCCTATATCTGTGAATTTATTTCTGTGAATGTTGCTCAACATTAAGTTCTCTTCATTTCCAGCTTTCCCCCATCCCCACCCCCTTCCCCTCTCCTTCTTCCTCTTCTCAGAGCACTGCTCAATTTTGGCTTATGGTGGGGCTGGGTATTGAACCTGGGACTATTTATTTATTTATTTTTTAATATATATATATATATTTAATTTATTATTGAATATAGATAGAGAGAAATTGAGAGGGGAAGGGAGATAGAGAGGGAAAGATATAGAGACACAACTACAGCCTTGCTTCACCACTCACGAAGCTTTCCCCCTGCAGGTGGGACCAAGGACTTGAACCAGGATCCTTGTGTTCTGTAATGTCTGTGCTTAACCAGGTGCACCACCACCTGGCCCCGGACTATTTATTTTTAGTGCTACCATGGTTATCACTAGGGCTCCCTGCCAGCTGTATGAATCTACCACTCCTGGTGGCCATTTTTTTCTTTTTCACTTTTCTTTCTATTTTTATTAGATAGGACAGATAGAAATTAATGGGGAGCGAAAGAAACACCTGCAGACCAGCTTTACCACTATAAGTGTCATCCTTGTGGGAGGGGAGTGGGGGCTCAAATTCAGGTCCAGGTCTGTGTGCATGGTGGTGTGTGTGCTTAACCAGCTTTGCCTTGTCAAGCTAAACCTGGGACTTCAGTGTTTCAGGCATTCAAGTCATTTTACATAACTATTGTACTATTCCCCTAGCACTTAGCATTCAGTTCTTAGGATTTCACACTCACTTTAAAGTAAATGGAATTTTGTTAAAATATTTTTAAGATTTTGGTTATAAAGATGTTAACTCAAGAATAAATTTGAAATGGACACACCATGTCAGAAATATCCTAAGTGCTCAAATGAGGAAATAGAGATTTAAAAAGGTGATCCCATTCTAGAACTTAACACTGAAGTGCAGAACTTTTTTCTATTTATTTATTTTCTCTTTTGTTGCCCTTGTTTAACATTGTTGTGGTTATTATTGCTGTTGTTATTGATGTTGTTGTTGGATAGACAGAGAGAAATGGAGACAGGAGGGGAAGACAGAGGGGAAGAGAAAGATAGACACCTGCAGACCTGCTTCACCACTTGTAACGCGACACCCCTGTAGGTGGGGAGGCAGGGGCTGCAATCAGGATCCTTCAGCAGGTCCTTGCACTTTGCACCATGTGTGCTTAACCCACTGCACCACTGTCCAACTCCCAGAACTTTTATCTTTTTAACATTTTTAAATTACTTTTTCTTTATTGGGTAGAAACAGCAGAAATTGAGAGTAGAGGGAGATAGAGAGAGACCTACAGCACTGCTTCACCAATTGTGAAGCTTTCCATATGCAGGTGGGGACCAGGGGCTTGAACTCCGGTTCTTGCACATTGTAACATGTGCTCAACTAGGCGCAGCACCACCCAGCCCCTGCTACATAACTTTTCAAATGAATACATTAGTACTAAAGTAAGTTATCTTTTAAAGACATCTATGAAAAAGGCATTTTTAAAAATGTGTAGTACCAAACCCAAATATATCCCACTAACATAGAGTTTTTTTTTTTTATCAGTAAATACAAATTTAGTAAATTTTTGGAAAACTCAGCCTTGTAACATACTTCTCTTAGATAATGAGCCGTTTTGTCATGTGTGGCCCATGTTCATGTCTGGCCTCCACTGAATTTATAGAAGCTTTGGTGCTGTGGTTTCTTTTCCTTCCTATCTTGCTTTCTACCTGAAAAAGTTAGTGTATGAAGGTAAAGGCCCATATACAACAACAAAATGCATATGACAGATAAAGAGAATAAAGAGAACTAATAGCATTAATGAAGAAAATATGTAATCCAATGCTTGGTTTAGGGACATGAATCAAAGCAACTTCATAGAATAATGTTAATTAAATAAAGATAAATAGGTCTGTTATTTAAACATGTCACTAAAATATGAAGTGGTTAGCTATATGCATATTTTATCAGACAGGTAGCCAGACTGGTTTATTACCTGCACATATTTCAGGATAAAGACATTGTCTTTGAGAAAAAAACAAAACCTTTATAAATGTACTAACAAGTGTTGTTTATAAATAAAGATGTTTCTCTTTTCCCCAGATAGCATTCATATATTTCTTGTTGCTGCAATAAAATATTTTAGTTCTTTAGGGATAAAAACCTCTGAGTGTTTTATGATGCTTAAAAATTACCTGCAGGTAGAATTCTGTTGTTATCATTTAGATCCAACCATGAAGAGAGCCATGAATTTTCTGGAAGGAGAATCTGTAGCATCCTTGTAAACTTCTGCTTAGCTCTAAGTGGATTATTCACATTGTAGAATAGCCATTACATAATAAAGCTGTTGGGGATACCTTGGGTTTTACCTATAAATGTGAGGGAGGCTGGGCCAAGTGGGTGAGGTTAGTTAATGACATCAGCATACAAAAGACTTGTAGCATAGGGAATAAACACACAAGGAATTGTGGTATGAGAAAATTACTTAAGGCAGAGTCTGGAGGAAGGTTATCCTATTTGACCTCCAGTTCCTGTTGCTACTGTTTGTCTCAGGATCCTGTGATGAAGCTGAATGCTGGTGATCTTGAGACTCCTGGCTCCTGTCGAAAACCTCGCTAGTCTTTTCCTTCTCTCTGCTTATATTCCCATCCAGGTTTTTATATACCTATTAAACCTGCCGCTTTTATAAACCTTGGAAAAATTTCCAATAGTATTTATTTATTTATTATTATGTATTTATTGATAGCTTTCGCCTAATGTGGGACATGAACCCCCAACCTTTAGATTAACAGTCTCTTGCTCTAAGGACCGAGTTAGCCGAATCACATTCAGAATCAAGGTCCATGAAATCACTAGAAGTGCAATAACTATGCCCAAAGCAGTCAAGCTACTTTCATTTCATGCAAGTATATTTTTCATGTATAATTCACTGTTCAAATTTCTATCTTTGGTACAGTGAAAAATTGCATATATAAAGTTGGCTACAGGCTACAGTATGCCATAGGTAACAAAACTCACACTGTTGTTTTTGAGATAATATCTCCAAGAAACCAGGTCATTGGTATATATTATAGGAGGACTGTTCCCCAACTTAGAATCACTCTTAGAGGCATTTAATGAACCAATATTGAATTTCAATTGTATGTATTTTTTTGCCATGAATTAAATTAGTCATGCCTGTCACCCACGTTCATTACTTCTTTGAACTTTTACTTCATATTGTTCCCTAATCAAAAGGAAACAATTCCTCTTTAAAAAGATTATTAGTGATTCAGTATTGATTTACAAAATTACATGTCAGCAGAGGTATAATTCCACACCTTTCCCACGACCAGCATTCTGAATTCCCAACCCCTCCATTGCAAACCACCTCGGTTCTCCCAAGGTTGCAGATATGGGTTAACTATCATCTCTACAACTATCTGTCTAGATTTGCACATAATTTATCTTCTTTTTTGTTATTGTTGTCATTACTGTTGTTGTTGGATAGGACAGAGAGAAATTGAGAGGAGGGGAAGACAGATGGGGAGAGAAAGACAGACAACTGCAGACTTGCTTCACTGCTTGGCCAGGGGCTCAAACCAGGATCCTTAAGCTGGTCCTTGAGCTTTGCACCATGTGTGCTTAACCCGCTGTGCTACCGCCAGGGCCCCCAGAACCTTCTTATCCTCTTCCTCCTATCACTTCGTGGGAGTATAGATCAAAGTTTTTTGGGGGGTTGCAGAAAGTAGGAGTCCTGGCTTTTGTAATTGCTTCTCCAGTGGATTTGGGCATTGGCAGGTTGATCCATACTCCCAACCTGTTTCCTTCTTTTTTTCTGGTGAGCTAGAGCTCTGGAGAGGTGAGGGTCCAGGACACATTCTGCCCAGAGAAGACAGGGTGGAATGATGGCAGCATCTGCAACTTGGTGTCTGGAAGGTGGGAGGACATAAAGTAAGACAAAATGGTTATGAACAGGAAACCAAAAGTAGGAACAGAGCAGATGAGATTAGGGATTTTAGCCTGGAAGAAAGCTAGGAAGTCCATTTTAGGCATGTTTCTATGATCCCATGACTACTGTAGTTTTTCTTGAGTTTGATAGGTAGCATGAAGTTGGGTAAAAACATTTTCTGAGAAAATGGTGTCAGAGTAGAGATAAGGCCTAGAATGTTGTATTAGGGAGGAGAGTAGCTCCCATTATTGAAAATACTCTGTGGATAGAATAAACTATTTATCTCCAACCACCCAACATTTAGCATCAGAGCCTGTGTCACCTCTGAGTCTTTATTGGTCTGAGCTTGCAGCTCATGGTCACAGCTGGGAACAGTGCAGGTTGCACTCATTTCAGGACCAGTCTTCCTGAAGTGGCAGGGCAGGATACCATAGCTACCCTTCAGAGACTGGTACAGTCCCTACCATAGCTGCTCTGTGGTGAGGGCAAGATTCTGAGAGGATCCACAAGAGGACTTGTGATGACGACATTCCTGATAGGAAACGATTCCAATCTAGGCATTCCTAAATGAATTTAGTTGTAGAAATACAATACCAAAAAAATTATGGTTACACCTTATGGTTATATTTCCCCCATGAGAGCAGAAGACTTGAATCTTCAAAGATTTTATGAAGTTATTATCACATTTAAAAAACAAAATTAGATATTCAATTGTAGAAATTAATAACAGTGCAAAAATAAAATCATATATAATGCTCTTTATTTTTTTGTTTTGTTTTTTTGTTTTTATTAGTTTCCCTTTTGTTGCCTTTTTAAAATTGTTATTGTACTTATTACTGTTGTTGTTGATGCCATCGTTGTTGGATAGGACAGAGAGAAATGGAGAGAGGAGGGGAAGACAGAGGGGGGAGAGAAAGAGAAACATCTGCAGACCTGCTTCACTGCTTGTGACGTGTCTCCCCTACAGGTGGGGAGCCAGGGCTCTAACCAGGATCCTTAACCCACTGTGCTACTGCCCAACCCCTATCATGCTATTTATTATAAGGGCCTTTAATTTCATTGTGAAAATAAACTAGGAGTTCAGCATGTCCTTATTTGTTTATAAAGACTGATTTGCTTTAAAGTTGTACAATCTGTGAGAGAATGAGAGAGAAGGCAGAGTGGAGGAAAGGAGTGGAGGGGAGAAGAGAGGACCAGACCATTGTTCAGGCAGGGCTCATGAGTGGTGTGTTAGTGAGCATAGCTGTCTTCCAGAATACTACTCATCTCTGACATAAATTGGTATTGAGAATTGTACTCGTAGCCTCTGATGCCTCAAGCATGCAAGTTGGTGTTCTAACAGGTAGTTGAGCTATCTCCATGGCCCTAAAGTTAGATTTATTTATTTATTGGAGAAACAGAAACCATTCATTTCAGTCATTATTTTATTGGCATAATAATGATTTCTTTCTAATACTTATCACTTTAACATTTCATAATTAAAAGTGACTGTAAAAGTTTAGAGATTGTGACATAGGAGGTGGCTCAAGGAGAGCATTAGATGTTGTCAAAATTTCGGAGCCTCTTGCCGGGCGGGTCTAGCTTCACGGGCGGGTAACAGAGACGCGGAGACAATGGCTGGGCAGGGAAGCTGTATTTCTTTATTCAGGAACAACGATTCACAAACTAAGACAAACTAATCACCAAACAGAACTCGGCTGTCTCTTTGCGGCGGCACAAGCACTCTCTCTCTTACTCTGGAACTCAGGAACCCAGGAACTCTCCAACTCTGGAACTCTGGAACTCTCGTACTGGGGAACCCTCTGAAACTCTGGCACTCTCGAACTCAGGAACCCTCTCCTGGGGTTCCTTGGGGCGGGGCCAAGCGGGCCCGCGAAATTAACAGGACTGATGCAATTCTCTTGGAGGGGGAGAACTAGAACCCAATGTAAAGCATACAACAATTAGACTCTCATGCATAAGGTCCCAATTTTGATTTTCAGATTCACATGTTGCCCAGTCATGTTCTAGTTCTCTTTTCTCCTCCCCTTTTTTCCCTCTCCTCCCTCTCACTCCCACTCTCTTCCCTCCCTCTCTCCCTCTTCCCCTTCTCCCCTTCTTCTTCTTTCCCTTTCTCCCTCTCTCATTCCTTCACCCATCTCTCACTGATCAATAAATAAATATTCTAAAATGTTTAGAGATAACAACATTACAATTAAAAACGGTAGAATTGGGACTGGAGAGATAGCTCACCAGGTAGGGCCATGTGCCTTGCCATTTACGCAATCCAAGTTCAAACCTGCTGCCAAAGAGGAGTTGCTGTGGCACTAGTGGGAACTTCATTGTGGTGGTGTCTCTCCTCTTTGTGTCACTATTTAAAATACAAAAACAAATCCTGATCCAAATGGTAAAATCACTTGGTATGAGGCCTAGCTGCTCAGGAATAATCTTTAAATACAAATGATAGAATAAAAAAAAAAAAAATTTTGTGTAGAGCTTAAATGATTTGTAGATATGCCTTTGAAAGAAAAGATCAGTTGCAAATACAATTATCTTTGAGTATGTAATAACTATTCAAGAGTTAATGTTGATGAGAATGGAAATATTCAGTATACGTTTGTAAGGCAAAATAATTTTGTATTAGTGAAAGTCAGTGCATCGAAGAGTTGTGATAGGAGTCGGGACTCAGACTTCAGAGATCCAGGGATTTCTTTTACCTTTGTGCTCTGTGCTCCTATATGAATCTAGGGTGCTTTGACTGTGAGTAAAGAGGAGTCTTGTATTTTTGGTAATGATCCCCTCCCAATAGAAGCATAAACAAATGATGGAGGCAATGTGGCTCAGTGATAACCCTGGAGACAAAAAACAAAACAAAACAAAAAGGAAAAAACACACTAGATACACAATTTATCAAATATGTTTTACTCCCTTTCTGAAAAATAAGGTTTCTAAATTTTTACTTTAAAATACCAGAAAGACATCTATTGATGTAATACAGTAGACAGTGAAACATTCTTTTTTTTTTTTTCTTTCCAAGCTCTGTTTATTTAAAGTGATTGAGTTGGGGAAGATGAGGAAAAAGAGGATTGTGTAGGACATGTGGGAAAAAGGCAAGGAAGCTGGAGAGGTGGATTCAGACAAGGCAGAATTATGTATTAGAGCAGATGGGTGAAGATGGAGATGAAAGGGAAACAGGATATGGAGTGAGCATATTTAAGGCTAGTAAAGGGCACACCCTACTGTTCATTTAGAATGTGGAAATTGATTTTGTTATTCTGTATCTTCTGCCTTTGAGAGGTGTCTATATGTCTATAGTTAACTATTCCGGTCTGATTTTTAGCCCCTTTGCTAGCTTGTCATAGATTTGGTAACTTGAGAGGACAAATATCAGAATGGCCATGAAACACTGTTTTCTTAACATGAGCAATGACAAGGCAGTTTCATCAGTAGATGAAATCAAAACTGAAGCACTCAAACTAGAAATTATCTACTTAAATTATATGAAAAGGTTAACAGAAAAAAACTTTTTATTTCTTGAACTTCACCAGTTTCAATTTTTACAATATATTTAAATGTAAATTTTCCTTTGAATGAATCATCTATAACTCTAGATATTTTTAATTTCAAAGACTTAAAGGTGAACAAATGTAATTAATAATAAATGTCACAGCAGATCTTTTTTGAAGTAAGGCTAAGGAAATCTGTCTGTTTAGTTACCTTGACATCTGCCATCTCTCTTTTGTCTCTGTTTTGTTTTTCAGGAAAAAATGTTTTTTATTTTTCCAAGTATGATAAGAAATAGATATAACTTTCTTAAACATAGAGTTAAATTTATTTTGAAAAGTAATTTTGTTAATGAGAATTTAACATTGGTTTATAAAAGTATAAGATATCAGCAGGATAGCTTCTTACTCATATGTGTGCATGTGCAGCTTATTGCACTGATCACCAAAGTTCTTGGGTCTTTCCTTCTCCTTGTTGACCAAATAGCATTCAAAAAGTTTGAGAGTCAGCTTGGCTAACTTACCTTTTTTGCAAGTCTATTTGTATTAGCCATCTATACTCCACATATGAGTGAAATGATCTTTCCTTTGGTTATTTCACTTAGCACAATCACCTTCAGGGATGAATTCTCAAGAGATGCTATATGTCCTTAGGAAGGCAAATTGTTTTTGGTGGTTTAAGGAAGACAATACTGTCAATCACGTTGGATCATCAGCTTTATGGAATAATTGTATGTTGTATTCAGTGAGTATATATGTAAGGTGAGTGTAATTGCACGAGTGCTTTCTACTGCACTTCTTTCTTGAATATTGTTATATATACATATTTATTTGGCAGTGTTAGTGCCTTATACTTGATTTCATTGCTTCTGGCTCTAGTTTTTCATTCACATAAAGTGATAGGGAGAAAAGAGAGAGAGAGGGAGACACACTTCTGCACTTCCTACCTTCCCACCCCCATGCCATGAAGAGTACCACGTGGGACTGGGGCTCAAATCTGCCAAGGCACATGACTTTCCTGGCAGGCTATTCATTGGTCCTGGGTGACATGATAGTTATTTAGAGTGGAGAGAATTTTATTGCCAAGTTGCACTTTAGATTTTCCATTATGTAAGGCTGCCATTGCAATAGTAATTTGTGTGTCAGTGTGAGTGTGTTGTCAGGTCTTTTTAAGACCAAATAAATAAGTAAATTGAAAAGAAAGGGGTCGGGTGGTGTTGTTTTCGACGGGCTATGTTGTTTTCGCTGGGCTGGCTTCACGGGCGGGTAACAGATGACCAGGGACTCATGGTTGAGCTGTAGGCAGTATCTCTTTATTCATGCAGGACGCAGCACAATCTAAGCCGAGCTAAGCTAAACTAAAGGTACCGTAAAACTCACAATGCTGTCTTTATATATACTTGCCAAGTAGGGTGGAAACAGGATGTGACATAGAGAGGGTGGAGAGAAAAGTGACTGGTGAAAATCAGAGTGTGACAGGAGAGGATCAGGGTGTGACAAGGAGAGGGGGTGGAGCAGGTGAGAATTCTATCACTGAACCACTAATGCCCTGGAGGGAGGGTGGTGCTTGTTAACAGCGGTTATGTAAATAGAATGAAGTGGTTATGTAAATAGAATAGTGTTAAGCAGGGGTGATTTAAACCAAATGAAACAGAAGGGGTCTCATGCATACCAACAGGGTGGTGACATACCTGGTTGAATGCACATGTTACAATGCACAAGGACCTGGGTTCAAGCCCCTGGTTGCCATCTGTAGGGGCAAAGCTTTGCGAGTGGTGAAGCAGTGCTGCAGGTATCTCTGTTTCTCTCTGCTATCTCCCCTTACCCTCTTGATTTCTGACTGTCTCTATTCAATAAATAAAGATAGCAATAGTAATAAAAGCTTTTATCTTTGCTTGTATTTCCCTGAAGATGTTTTACATTGGTACCTGGGAACCACTAGATTTTTAAAAATTAAATATGTAAAATACACTTAAAGGTATATAAAGCTTAGCCATGAATTTACTTGTTAAATTATAAAGTTAATATTATTTTCTATCCAAGGACTTTGGAAGAAATTATGAAATTGTCATATGTAGTATTTGAAGTTTAATTCTCAAGATTATCAGAGAAAAGTTTAAACTGTATTCATTTACCTTAGACTTTATGCCATATTTAAATTAAAATATTGTGGGTTGAATTCTGTTATGACAAGCCAATCTTTGTCTGTGGAGCACTGATTTCAATTTTCAGTTCTGGATCTTGTTTCTTACACAAACAATCTGACATTTAGACACTAGTAGTTAAAACTGGACAATAGTGATAAATGTCTGTAGGATGAGATGATTGCTGGCTTGCTTCTAAAGGTATGCTTCACAGTTTTTTTTTTCAGAGAAACCCCTCTGAAGCTCTGCCTTTATGGAACTCATTCCCTTTGTTCATTAGAGATGTTTTGAACTAAGTCTTAAGGTTATGTCCTCATAGCTTTACACTATTAGCTTTTGGAGTGATGATTTTATGAGATAGGAGCAGTTGTCTTAGAAGTATCAATACATTTTAGAATTGAAAATTAGGAAATCACTGAGTGTTTTAATCTGATTTACTAGGGTAGTATTTTTTTAAAATATATCCACTCTGAACTTCTTAATTGATTTTGAAACTGTGCATTGCTCCCTATATAACTGTTTAATTTCAAAGCATAGTATCATTGGAACCACCATTACAAGATATTATTTCATCTACTGTTAAAAATATCTGGTTTTTGAGGTTACAAAATGGAGGTGACTAACCTGCTTAGCTCTGTTGTACATTCTATCAGTACCCATGAAAAAAATTGTCATTCTCCACTCTTTGTTGAACAGAGATACCACTTAATTTTTGAATAGGAGTAGAAGTGTGTGGGAATGCAACACATTAAAAACAATGGGATTTTTTTCCTGCCTTTTTCTCAAGATTTTTAAAGATACATTTCTCTTCCTGAAGTGATAGAGTGAAGGTTTCATTATAAGAATATCACGGGCGGTAGCACAGTGGGTTAAGCACATGTGGCGCAAAGCACAAGGACCAGCGTAAGGATCCCAGTTCGAGCCTCTGGCTCCTCATCTGCAGGGAAGCCACTTCACAGGCTGTGAAGCAGGTCTGCAGGTGTCTTTCTCTCCCCCTCTCTGTCTTCCCCTCCTCTCTCCATTTCTCTCTGTTCTATCCAACAATGACGACATCAATAACAATAACAATAATAACTACAACAATAAAACCACAAGGGCAACAAAAGAGAATTAAATAAATAAATATAAAAGAAGAATATCACCATATTAAGAACTCAGTTATGCTGAGTCAGACTATACAACAGTGACAGTATATTTTTGTTGTAAAAATCTTAAGAACAAGCAGGTTGAAATCGATGCTTCTTGTTTGCAAATAATTTCTAGAGTAAACACTTAAAACTATCATAAAATAAAATATAAATATATTTGTGTGGAAATAATAGAAAACAAAACTTTCACAGTACAGACTTTAAAAAATATTTATTTATTCTCTTTCGTTGCCCTTGTTTCATTGTTGTAGTTATTATTGTTGTTGTCGTTGTTGGATAGACAGAGAGAAATGGAGAGTGGAAGGGAAGACAGAGAGGCAGAGAGAAAGATAGACACCTGCAGACCTGCTTCACCACTTGTGAAGCGATTCCCCTGCAGGTGGGGAGCCCGTGGCTCGAACTGGGATCTTTACTCCGGTCCTTGCACTTTGTGCCATCTGCACTAAACCCACTGCGCTATACCGCCCTACTCCCTAGTAGAGACTTAAAAAAAAATAAAATGGAAATATTGACAAGACCATAGGATAAGAGGGGTACAATTCCACACAGTCCTCACCACCAGAACTCCCTATCCCATCCCCTGCCTTGAAAGCTTTCCTATTCTTTTTCCCTCAGGGAATGTGGACCAGGATCATTATGAGGTGCAGAAGGTGGAAGGTCTGGCTTCTATAATTGCTTCCCTGATGAACATGGGCATTGGCAGGTCGCCCATACTTCGAGCCTGTCTCTCTCTTTCCCAGTGGGGCAGGGTTCTGGGGAGAAGGGGTTCCAAGACACATTGGTGGGGTTGTCTGTCCAGGGAAGTCTGGTTGGCATCATGCTAACATCTGGAACCTTGTGGCTGAAAAAGAGTTAAGACATAAAGCAGAACAAATTGTTGACTAATCATGAACCTAAAGGCTGGAATACTGCAGATGAATATTTGGGGGGGGGTCTCCATTTTGGAAAAAGCTATTAGGTCTATTTCAGGTATATTACAAGGGGCCCATGACTTTACTAGCTTTTGCCTGACCCTGGCAGCTAACATGCATGTGGACCCAATTTATTGTCTGGGAAGATGGTATCATAGTTGGAAAAAGGACTAGAAAGCTGGATCAGGGCAGATAGTAGCTTTCTTCTTCTTCTTCTTCTTCTTCTTCTTCTTCTTCTTCTTCTTCTTCTTCTTCTTCTTCTTCTCCTTCTCCTTCTCCTTCTCCTTCTCCTTCTCCTTCTCCTTCTCCTTCTCCTTCTCCTTCTCCTTCTCCTTCTCCTTCTCCTTCTCCTTCTCCTCCTTCTTCTTCTTCTTGCGTTTGCCAAGTAGCTTCCTAATATGGGAAAAGTATATAAATATTGTTAACTGTAAACCCCATCGATTTGATCTGGTGTCCATATTCAGCCTGGGAGCCTGTGTAACCTCTGCATCCCTGTAGGTCTGAGCTCACATTCTGTGGTCATGGTCACTGCTAGGAAGGTTCCAGCTGCACTAATTTCAGGATCTGTCTTTCTCAGGAGTTTTTGTTTTTTTGTTTTTTTTTCAAACCAGAATACACCTCAGCTCTGGCTTATGGTGGTATGCTGGGGATTGAACCTGAGACTCTGGAGCTTCAGCCACATAAGTCTTTCTGCATAACCATTATGTTAGCTCCTGCCACCAAACAAAACTTTTGTAATTAGAAATTTTATTACTTATTTTTTCATATTGAAGTTGAGAAATTGACTACCAATCCTTTTTATAAAATGCCAGTTTTTGTTAGTTTCTTATTTTGCTTCTCCCTATCAATTTGACATTTTAAAACTGGACAAAATTTTTGCCATTGCAGTTATAATAATTTTATTCTAATTCCCCTTATGAAAAGATAATTTGAAAATTCTTTTTTGAGGAGACAAAATTGATGTGTCTAGTGGATTTGTATTTTTCTTATCTAAAATTTCACTGTAAAATAACATAAAGCCAGATGTTAGGAGTTCTTCAGATAACAGGGGTCAAGTAGGTCTTAATTATAGTTGCTTTCTTTGGTTAGTATTTTTCTTTTTAGCTTCTGCTTTTGGTTTGTGTGTTTCCATAACAAGCTTTGCCAATGTTAAGGCTTATCTCCTTGGGCTACCAAATAGAATTAGTAATTGTGGTCTCAGTTTCTATTGACTCCCTAAAGACAGGCCAGACAAACTCTTGTTCTCAGGATGAAATGCATAGCATGCACTCTAGTGACTGAAACTTCTATTGCCCAACTTCTAACTGTGATGTGTGTGTAACTAGCTAGTGCTCCATAGCAGTAACAAACGGGGAGCTGAAGCTTTTCAGATATGCTCTCCAGAAACATCATCACCAGCCTTTAGGTTTAAGATTACTTGATAAGCTTATTTCCAGGAATGCTGTAGATGGGAGAGTTTCCTATTAATTTGAGAACTTCAGAAATGGTATATATTATGGGCTGGGGGTATAGTACAGGGCATATTAATGGGATAAAAGTGAAATGTTTATATTAGGATGACTTAGAATGCTCTTTTAAAAGAGAGAAAACTTGTGGTGAAAATTGTTACCACCATGGGCCATACCATGAATTTTTATAAGCTACTTAAACTTATCTTGAAATGTGATCTATGTCTAATGTCAGAAAGAATAACTGTATGTGACATTAACATTTAGTGGTGCTAGCATTGCCTTCACAAAATCCTTTATTTACTTTTTAAAAATTTTATTTATAAAACAAAACACTAACAAAAACCATAGGATAAGAGGGGTACAACTCCACACAATCCTTACCACCAGAACTCTGTATCCCATCCCCTCCCCTGATAGCTTTCCTATTCTTTATCTCTCTGGAAGTATGGACCCAGGGACATTATGGGGTGCAGAAGGTGGAAAGTCTGGGTTCTGTAATTGCTTCCCTGATGAACATGGGTATGGGCAGGTCGATCCAAACTCCCAGCATGTCTCTCTTTCCCTAGTGGGGCAGGGCTATGGGGAATCAGAGCTCCAGGACACATTGGTAGGGCTGTTTGTCCAGGGAAGTCCGGTTGGCATCATGTTAGCATCTGGAACCTGGTGGCTGAAAGAAGAGTTAACATATAAAGCCAAACAAATTGTTGACTAATCATGAACCTAAAGGCTGGAATAGTGCAAGTGAGGAGTTAGAGGGGTCTCTATTTTGTAGATAGTTAATAGGCCTATTTTAGTTATATTACAAAGGGCCCATGACTATACTAGTTTTTTTTTTTTAGTCAGATGTCAGGCTCAGGGAAAAAAAAACCTTTACTTTAAGAACTTGGCTTTTGTTTGCTGTTGTTCAAAATACAATGTTTTGGAATAATATTTTTAACATGGAGGTAAATTAGCATAGTTTAACTCTAGTTTGTACCCAGTGTATACCATGGAATTCCACTGAATTGAGGGATTTATTCTGGAACTTAACATCTTCAAAACAGTGAGGTCCTAAGAATTACTCACAGGATCAATAAAAACTATTGGACTCTCAGTCAAGTATCAACACATAAGTTTGAATGAGCAGCCTTGTTTGCTCCTTTTCATTTTTCATTACATTGATGGATGCCACATGGTTTTCTTAGGTGATTTTATTCTGAGTGGTTAGTAATTACTGCCACTATTATCTGTGACATGGCAGTGTTCTGATAGTAGCTATTCTGCTCATAATCAGATGAACAAGATATCATGTTTGGCTATGTTTATGACAAAAAAAGACATTTTATCAAATTAAGGTTAGAAGCTTGTTAGCAAAAGAATGAGTGGTTTCTTGGAATTGTAATTTAAATATGTGAGAAAAACAGAGAAAAGTGTCTCACTATAGAATTCAATTGTGTTTTTTTCGCTGAAATCTTTGTATTTCTACCAGAAGTGTCACCAGAGCAAGAAGTGATTCTTTAAAAGAACATGAAGCAATACTAAGAAAAGATTGTGATATCAATAATTTTAGCCTGTCTCATGCCTAGTGTCATATTAAATATTTTAAATGCAATATCTGATAGCTTTATAACATTATCCTTGTACAGATGGAGAAACTGAGTCTGGGGGAAATTAAGAAATGCTCTCAAGAGATAAGCAGGAGAATCAGGATACAAATCAGTGCACTTCTATAACTTCCTTCAAACAGCATACTTCTTCTTCTTCTAGCGTTTGCCCTTCTTCCGTAGCCAGTCAACAGCGTCAGGTTGAGCCTGATGTAAAGTTTCGAGACCTCCTTTGAATCTGGAGAGGTGGCAGTCGTTGACTATGTGGGTCATAGTCTGTCTGGAGCCGCAGGGGCAGTTCGGGTTGTCTCTGGCTCCCCAGTGATGGAACATAGTGGCGCACCGGCCATGGCCTGTTCGATAGCGATTGAGGAGGGCCCAATCATAACGTGCTAGGTCAAAGCCGGGTTGACGCTTGCAGGGGTCTGTGATGAGGTGTTTGTTCTTTACCTCAGCTGACTGCCAACTCTGTTTCCAAGAGTCTGGAACAGAGAAGTTCAGTGTAGGCGTAGGGGACCAGATTGGGTGACGAGACGTCAAGCGTTGGACAGGGTGGGCGAAGATATCCGAGTATATTGGCAGGTCCGGTTGAGCGTAGACGTGGGAAATGAATTTAGATGATGCCGCATCCCGACGAATATCTGGCCTGGTGGGGCGATGTTGCTAAGAACTGGCAGCCATGGAACCGGGGTGGAACGGATGGTTCCAGAAATTATCCTCATGAAGGAATATTTGGAATCGACTAAGTGGACATGGGGGCTACGGAACCATACTGGGGCACAGTATTCTGCAGTGGAATAGCATAATGCCAGAGATGATGATCGTAGTGTGGAAGCGCTCGCGCCCCATGAGGAGCTGGCCAGTCTTGCAATGATGTTATTCCTCGCGCCCACCTTTGCTGCAGTTTTTATGAGATGTTTGTGAAATGACAGAGTGCGATCAAGAATAACGCCAAGATAGACTGGCTGGGCTTCATGCCGGATTCTCGTATCGCCAAGCTGCACATTAAGCTCACGCGAGGCCGAGGCATGGTGTAGATGGAAAACAGATGATACCGTTTTTGCAGTGCTAGGGATTAGTCGCCATTTTTTACAGTAATCAGATATCAGAGACATGTCTTTCGTGAGTGTTTCCTCGAGGATGTCAAACTTTGATGCCTGAGTTGCACAGCAGATGTCATCGGCGTAGATGAACTTCCTTGAAGAAGTTTCTGGGAGGTCATTGATGTAAATATTGAATAACGTAGGAGCCAGAACAGAGCCCTGGGGGAGGCCACTTGAGACAAGTCTCTATCTGCTAGACTTGTCACCCAGATGCACCCGGAATCTTCTGTTTTGGAGAAGAAACAATATAGTGTTGGCCACCAATGGAGGCAGGCATCTTGAGATCTTGACTAGGAGACCACGGTGCCAAACCATGTCATAGGTTGCTGTGAGATCAACAAAGACAGCACCCGTCTTTAAATTCTTCTGGAATCCATTTTCAATGTAAGTTGAGAGGGCCAGGGCTTGTTCACAGGTAGATCTTCCTGGGCGGAAACCAGCTTGGGCAGGTGATAGGAATTTCTCTGTAAGAGGAGAAATACGTGACAGAAGCAGCCTCTCAAGGAGTTTGTAACACAAGGAGAGGAGAGAAATTGGTCTATAGCTGGCAGCCAGTGTTGGGTCTTTCTTTGGTTTCAAAACCGCTATAATCTTCGCACGACGCCAAACTTTGGGCATAGACTCAGATTCCAAGATGTGGGACAGGAATGAAGTGAGCCACTTCTTTGCCACGGGACCCAGGTTAAGAATGAGTTCTGGGGTGATGTTATCATAGCCAGCAGCTGTTCCCAGTTTAACCCTCTTCAAAGCGTCTTCCAGTTCAGACAGTGTAAAGGGAGAGAGTTTTGGAGATGGACAAGATAACCGGAAGTGGGATGACCACTCATGGGAGATTTCTCTTTTCCAGACTGGGTCGATCTTAGCACGTCCAACTTGAGTTAGGTGACTGGCCACTGAGTTTGGAAATACGGGAGGATGGGAGACGGGAGGGGGTTGGCTACCGGCACCCAGCATACTGCTACATACTAATAAACAGTTATTAAGTGAAATTCTGAACTAAGGTTCTTTCTAAGTGTATCACGTTAAAGACACTTTGAGAGAAAATTGTTTTCCATGCTGACCCACAAAAAGTACATGATTTTAGTTTGCATTAAAGTCTCTACCTCCATCAACAACAACAACAAATGAAGAAAAAAGTAGCACTGGTCATATGTGTATGCACATTTAATTTAAAAGTTTGTTACTGTTTTTGTTGGGGGGGGTTTCTTTACATTAGTTGTTAGAAAACCAAGATATCAGGGAGTCGGACGGTAGCTCAGTGGGTTAAGCGCATGTGGCGCAAAGCACAAGGACCGGAATAAGGATCCCGGTTCGAGCCTCGCTCCCCACCTGCAGGGGAGTCGCTTCACAGGCGGTGAAGCAGGTCTGCAGGTGTCTATCTTTCTCTCCTCCTCTCTGTCTTCCCCTCCTCTCTCCATTTCTCTCTGTCCTATCCAACAATTACATCAATAATAACTACAACAATAAAACAACAAGGGCAACAAAAGGGAATAAATAAATATTAAAAAAAAAAAAAGAAAACCAAGATATGGAATTTGGCATTTTCACAGCATAGTTAGTTGTACAATATACTAATAAGGATTTAAGATGTCCTTGAAACAACATTTAATTTGTGAGAATTTTTTTTGTTACTGTGTTCAACTAGATAATTGTTTCTTTCCCATGTTCAGCATGTTCTACATTAACTTCTGTTTTCAGCATGTTCTACATTAACTTCTGTTTCAAATATAGCCCTTATTTATTTCCATTGTTATTTCACTTAATTGCAAAAATTAAAATTAAATTATTAAATCAAAATAAACACAGAAAGAGAAGTGCGAAGCACTAATTTTATCCTATGAACAAAGCCAATAAAATGAAAAGCTAACCTAAGGCAATATTTTTCCAAAATTTAAGACTAGTGAGGGATTTTGTTTATAAAACTATGGTAGCCAAATTGTGATTTACATACAGGATTTTCAAAACTTGTTTTACTAATGCAGTGCAACTCAAGAATTCATTGACCCTTACAAGGTAAGCTTGTGGTGAATGTTCATTTTGGAAAGTCATAACAGAGACAGGCAAGAATTATCTAGTAAGAAAATTGGGGTAGAGTTCACATACCATCCAACTTATTGACTTAAGTTTAACATTTTTGTGGGTTTTAGTATATTTAGAGATGCACAATTGTTATAGCTATTTAGTTCCAAAATATCCCTAACATTCCAAAGAGAAATCATCTGCATATCAGTTATTCTCCCCATACTCCATCTCCATCATTCTAGGTCAAGATGATCTTCAAACCATTTCTGCCTCTATTAACTTGCCTATCATGAACATTTAATATAAAATAATAACACGATATGTAGGCTTTTCTGCCTAGATTACTTTATGTAACATAATGATTTCAGCATTTATCCCTAGTGTAGCATAGAGCAGTACCTCATATCTGTCTCACCAAGTATTATTCATGTGTATAAAGAGACCACAGTTTATTTTTCCATTAATCAGATGATGGATGCTTGGGTCTGTATTTCTTTTATATTTAAAATCTGAAGCATAACACATATAAAATGGGTGAAACATTGTCATTTGTGACAAAATGGATGGGTAGTGAGGAAATTATGCTAAATGAAATAAGTTAGGAAACAGACAAATACTCTATGATTATGTGTGGAATATAAAGAAACCAGACAAAGGAGCAAGCTGGACAACAATTAACAGTCATAGAACATATTGGAATTTATAAGAGTGCCAGGGTGAAATGGAAAAAGGGAATTAACATTATGGGATGGATGAAAACTAGACTTTTAATGGTCATCATAATCCAGAATATATAGTTGTTGAATTATAGTGTGGCAAACCTAAAGCTTTTGTAATGTACCACTATGATCTGAGTACAAATTTAGTTTTGAAGTCTCAAGAGTAGGAGCAGTAAACAAATTCATTCTTGTTTCCAACTGGATAACAATAATGAACACTTTCAGATTCAATTATATTCTTTTATATTCAATAGTATTACCATTTATGAAAAGACCATATCTCTATAGAGAAAGGAAAATGGACCTTTGATAGAGAATTCCTTTGCAATGCACATGACCCGGGTTCAGCTCTGGTTTTCATGGCACTGGTCACTTGAGGAAGCTTTGGTTTACTCTGTCTCCCCCTCCTCTCCCTTTCCCTGCCTTCCCTTCCCTTCCCCTCCCCTCCCCTTCCCCCTCCACCTTCCCTTCTCCTTCCCCCTCCACCTTCTGCTCCTCTTCCCCCTCCACCCTCCCCTCCACCCTTCCTCCCCTCCCCTTCCCCTCTACCCTTCCTCTCCCCTCCCCTTCTCCCACCCCTCCTCTCCCCTCCCCTTCCCCTTCCACCCTCCCCTCCCCTTCCCCTCTACCCTTCCTCTCCCACCCCTTCTCCCTACCCCTTCTCTCCCCTCCCCTTCCCCCCACCCTCACCTCCAACCTTTCTCTCCCCTTCCCTTCAGCTCCACCCTTCCCTCCACCCTTCCCTCCCTTTCCCCCTCCCCCTCCCCTCTTCTCCCCTCCTCTCCCCCTTTTCTCCCCTTCGCCTCTCCATGTCCTTTTCTCCCCTCCCCCTCCCCTTCTCTTTTCCCTCCCTTGCCCTTCTCCTTTCCCTACACCCTTCTGCTTTCCCTCCCTTCCCCCACCCTTTGTCCTTTCCCTCTCCTTCTTCTTCCCCTACCCCTCCCCTTCTTCCTCCACCTGTTCCTCCTACCATTCTTGACCCCTTCTCCCTCCCTTTCCTTCTCCTTTCTCTTCCTCCTTCTCCTTTCCTTTCCTCCCTCCCTTCCTTTCCACCTCCCTTTTCCCCTTACTTCCTTTGTATCAGAAAAATGTTGGCCTGGAGAGCTGAAGCTTTGGTGATGACCAAAATAAATGAATAACTAAATAAGTTAAAAACAAACAAGCAACAGCAACAAGCTCCCCCCCCAAAACAAACCAACAAACAAAAACAACCTGGTACTTTCATCATTCATGCAGTAGAGAACCTTGGGATTTTTTTTTTTCCCTCACTAACTGCCTCAGCAAGTTACTTTTGTTTTTCTTTGCTTTGCTCGACATTTGATAGTATAAGTTCATTGGCTGGAGCAAAAAAGAAATCCACATTAAGAAAAATGTTAGAGGAAATATCTCAATTATTACATTCCAAAGAAGTCTGCAAATAATAAATGTAGTATTATGAAATCAAGGGTAGAAATTAGCATTATTTTTTTTTCATTGTCTCTATTGGAATATTCCCAGAAAACCAAAAAGGAAACATAAATTTCAATTTATAGTGTATTTTGTGCTCTGATACTTTAAGTGGGTGTTTAGCAAGTGGCAATAGAAGAAAGAGCACTAGACTGCAATTACTTACTGCAAATCACAAGCTGCTAGAAATAACGCTTACTAATTGTGTACCAAAGAGCTTGAGTAAAAAAGAATGGACTGGGGATGGAAGCATTGCCGCCGCTTATTATTTGCTTCTGTAGATCACATTGCATGTCAAGTGTCCTGTGAATTTATCATAGATCTTCTAGGGTATGCACATAAGTTCCACTTGTTTGGGAAATCATAGTATTGAGGGTGATAAGCAGATATGAGGACTTGGTGTGTGATGGTGTTTTTCTGCCATGACTGCATTGATAATCATAATAGGGATTTAGAAAATGACGCCATCTTTTGGGCATTCTGAAACTATAACTGTAATTTTCTTCTCAATTTCACATCTCTTCAAAATGTTTGACCTTTTTATAGATGATAGACTTGTAGCATTGAAGAGAGCAGTGATTTTCCTTGGAGCTACTAAATGGTGAAGGTATAATTCAAACATGGACTTGTTGAAAAATATTGTAATACAGATTACAAAATATGTCTTTGAAATGCTCATTTACTTCTTGTTTTGAAGGAGAGAGATAAGAACACTGCTCAGCTGTGGTGATTGGTAGGACCATCAGGCATGCAAGTTCTATACAGTAATGGACTCACTATTAGCCCAATCCTGGCCAACAACTGGGAATTGAGGCTACATACCCAAATATTTAGAATGTATGCAATGTTCTCTAAAGATATAGACACTGGTCTGGAAAGATAGCTGTCTGAGAGAGTGTGTCTACTTTGTCCTAAGTATGATTCAGTTTCAAACCCTACCCCACTGCACTGGAGGAAACTTTAGTTCTGTAGTATCTTACCCTCTGTTTCTTTGTTTTTATTTTATTTTATCTTTATATGTTTTATTAGTGATTTAATATTGATATAGGAGCTGGGTGGTGGTGCCTGTGGTTGAACACACATGTTATAATTCACAAGGACCCAGGTTCGAGACTCCAGTCCCCACCTGTAGGGGGAAAGCTTTGCGAGTGGTTAAACAACATTGTATGTGTCTCTCTGTTTCTCTCTCTCTCTATCCCCTCTGTTTCTCTCTCTCTCTTTCCCTCTCGATTTCTGGCTGTATCTACCCAATAAATAAATACAGATAATAAAAAATATTGATTTACAAGATTATAAGATGATAGGGGTATAATTCTACAAAGTTTCCATAACCAAAGTTCTGTGTTCTAGCCCCTCTATTAGAAGGTTCCCTATTCTTTATCCTTCCGGGAGTATGGACCAAAGATTTTTAATGGGGTGCAGAAAATGGAAGTTCTGGCTTCTATAATTGCTTCTCCATAGGACATGAGCATTGGCAAGGTTGATCCATACCCCCAGCCTGTTTCTCTTTCCTGAGTGGGGTAGGGCTCTGGAGAGGTGGGGTTCCAGGACACATTGTTGAGGTCATCTGCCCAGAAAAGTCAGGATGGATTCATAGTAGCATTTGGAACTTGGTGGCTGAAATGCAGTAAGTTGAGACTGCAGTGCTTTTGTGGATGTCTCATCTACTTGGTGAGCTTTGTTAAGATTCATAGTTGTAAATATTTGAGTCTGTTCTGTTTGCCCTTATTCCCTGGCCACACCTCCCTGTTTTTGTTTTCTTATGTGAAGAAATCTGCCCTGAGTGGTGAAACCCTGATGACAATGACCAAAAGGAAAAAAAAAAAAAGATTCAGACACTGAATATCACAAATAAGTCTATTTTCAGCTATTTCCTTTTTTTTTCTTTTTCTTTTTAACTTTGTGTTTAAGCTGACCCCAGTGATTTGCTTTCACCCTGGATGCTGTGATCTTAGACTATTGCATAGATAGTTGTAATGTTCTAACGAACTCAGTGTGTCAGCCTTTTGGTATCTCCAGTGCCCAAGTCTAAATTTGTGAACTCTAAAATTGCTGAAATAATTTTCTTTTCTTTTTTTTACATTTTTTTAACTCTCTTTACTTATTTATTATTGGATAGAGATAGAGAAAAATTGAGAGAGAAGAAGGGATAGAGAGGGGGAAAGAGACAGACAACTGCAGCCCTGCTCACCACTTGTGAAGCTTTTCCCCTGCAGGTGGAGACAAGGGGCTTGAACCTGGGTCCTTGTGCACTGTAATGTGTGCTCTTAACCTGTTGCGCCACCACCTGGCCCCGAATAATTTAATTTTCCCTTAATGGCACTTGGTATTTCCTTTTTTTTTCCTGTCCCCCTCAGTATTTCCTTTGACTCACTTTTTGGTTATCTTGGAGAATAAAAGTTTTCTCTTCCCTGATCCAGCTTTGTGGTTCGATTTCCAACTCTGACATCATCTCCTCAGACAATACCTTTAGCCTACCTGCATGTTAGCTGTTGAGCTCAGTCAAGGGCCCAGTAATAATAAAGCCATGGGCCTCCTGGAATATACCTGAAATAGACCTACTAGTTTTTTCCAAAATGGAAACCCCAAATCTCATCTGCTATATTCTTACCTTTAGGTTCCTGATTGTTAAACAATTTGCTCTGCTTTATATCTTAATGCCTTTCAGCCACCAAGTGCAACAACCTGACTTCTCTGGGCAGATGACTTCACCAATGTGTCCTGGAAGTCTACCTCTCCAGAGCCCTCTCCAAGTAGGGAACAGCCTGGGAGTATGGATCGACCAGCCAACGCCCATGTCCAGGAGAGAAGCAATTACAGAAGCCAGACCTTCCACCTTCTGCACCCTATAATGATCTTGAGTCCATATTCCCAGAGAGAGAAAGAATAGGAAAACTTCCAATGGAGGAGATAGGATGAGAAACTCTGGTGGTGGGAATTGTGTGGAATTGTACCCCTCTTATCCTATGGTCTTGTCAATCATATAAAATAATTTTTAAAAAAGTTCTAGCCTGCCTGGGGGCATAGGGAATTCATGTAGTTCTCCAGGATTTGAGAATTTCCTGGATTGCCAAGAGCTAATTCTCTTGTGAAATCTTTGAAATCTCAGCCAATGTTCAGATTCCCAGAGAAAGGAACCATGTGAAGCTATCTCAGTCAACCCCCTGCAGGTGGGGAGCTGGAGGCTCAAACTGGGATCCTTACGCGGGTCCTTGTGCTTTGCCATGTGCGCTTATAACCTGCCGTGCAACCACTGATTCCTGGTCTTTTATTATTCTTATTAAATTGACTCTCTCTGAGGAATTAGCAAAGTAAGTTTCTTAAACTGACTCATGGAATGGGTGACTGCTGATATTGCTTACTCACCATTAGAAAGGGATTGAGTAGAATGAGGATGTGCTTATAAATTCCAGTGATTTTTCCACTGTGGAATACTAGACTGGTGAAAGGATTGTGCAAAGGAGACAGTTTTGCTGAGATTCAACTTCTCAAAGAAGAAGGAAACAAAGCAGTGATTCCTAGCTTCCAGGATTTGTTCCTTTCTGTGTTGATAAAGAGCTGCTGACCACCCCCGCCCCCCGCTTGACCCACTCCTTTACTCCCTGTGGTGTGCAGCGCCCTCTAAAGACAGCACTACCCTCATCAGATTAAACACAAAGAAATAAAAATGCAGACTAGAAAAAGAAAAAGGGCAATTAAAAAATAAATGGGGTCCACTTCGATTCTAACAATAGAATAATGGTTACCAGAGGGGAATGAGGTTTCTGTAGAAGGACCCAGTAGAAGAGCAGATAATTAATTGTATGGTGGTCAATGGTAATTGGAACTTTGATGGTGGGCATTATGTGGTATCATCTATTTGAAAAGGTGTGGAGCTGTGAACCCTAAAGCTTATACAGTGTTGTGAACCAGTTTCCTTAATGGAAGAAAAAAAACAGCTTCAGATAATAGTATTGAGAAAAAAATTTGTTTTATTGGGTGAGAGAGCACTCACTGGATAGGGTGTGTGATTGGATTGTTGAGCCTTATTATTTCTTTATAGGTATTTGATAGCATTTGGTTGTTAGATGTATGATGTGCAGATATCTTCTAACTGGTGGGTTACTTTTTGTTGTTAAAATTCGGAGGCTCCAGCTGGCCAGGCTAGCTTCACGGGCGGGTAGACAGAGACTCGAGAACACACGGCTGGGCAGGGAAGCTGTATTTTTTTATTCAGAAACAACGATTCATAAACTAACCCAAACTAATCACCAAACAGAACTCTCCTGCATCCTTCTCACATGGCAGCGCCAAGAACTCTGGAACTCTGGAACTCTCAGGGTTCCTTGGGGCGGGGACAAGCGGGCCCGCGAAAACTAGCAGGACTGAACCAATTTTCTTGGCAGGGGGAGAGCATACAACAATTCCCCCTTTTCTTTTTAACTAAATGACCACAGTATCAGGGGTGTGGGGTGAACAGAAACCTATATCATACAGGCATTTTTAAAAAAGAAACTGGCACAAACATGGAGAAACATGTAAGCAAGTAACAAGAACAGTGTGCTGCCAAGGGAAGGCCTGAGGGGGCCATTTTTTTGCCTCTGTGGGCAAAACTTTATCAGCTTAAAAAAAACATTTCTTGCCTCTGGGGGGCGTACTTGCCTCGACAGGCATTTGTATGGGGGTGGGAAATGGCCTAGAGTCCCAAAGGCAGCTGGCTGCAATTTACTTACTATGAAACAAAACTTGTTATTAGCATAACCACAGCACAATCTAAAATTTCTAATAGAGAAGGAATTTGAGACTTTTACATATCAACAACGTCTTTTTAACCTTTTGTTACACCCATTCAAGATGGAGACACACCCTAGGTGTGCGCAAGAAAGAAAACCTCAGGCATGAGAATAATTAGCATAGCCATTGTGTAATCTACCATTTCTAATAGAGAAGGTAATCGAGAGTTTTACATATCAACAAGTCTATTTACCTTTTGTTATACCCATTCAAGATGGAGACACACCCTAGGTGTGCGCAGGTCTTGTTTAGACCAACTTAGTTAAAATATATTGATTGTTAACTAATTTTTACCTCAGACTTTAAATGTAAGTTAATTTTTTCTTTATGAGAATTACGTTGAAAACCTTTTTCATTTAACTTTGCCTAGTAAGAATTTAGTCTTAAAGTTACTGTTTACCAAACTTTAAACACACACATAAACATGGTCATTAATACACAAGGAGAGAAACCTTTGTTATGAAGACATGTCATTTTAAACACGAATTTAGATGTGTACTGTCTTAGTTGTTGGGGGGGTCACCATCTGGAGGTGGCCTCCCGCGCAGCTCCATTTCAAGGAATTGCAGGTTGCGATCTCTGCACGAATCTCTGCGTACTCCAGCTTCTCTGCCTTCAGACCGGAGCTGAGGATCTCGGCCAGGGGACCCAGTTTCAGCAGGGAGCCCGGGGGGTCTGGGAGGTCCGGGATCTGTATAGAATTCATAGCCCGAGGGCGGGCGGGCCAGCCTTGTAGAAGGCGCAGGCCGAGGTGCCCTGGGGTGGTGGCCATGATAGGCCACCGCGGCCCTGCCCCATGACCCTGTCATGTCTGCTGCCCTGCTCGCAGTAGCCGAGCAGCATGGAGGGATCACACGTCCAGTGTCCTGCGCCACGTGGTGGAGAGCCAGCTCCTGTGGGCTGGCCTCGGGCTCCTGCATGTTGGCATCAGGCTCCTGTGTGTTGGCATCGGGCTCCTGCGGGCTGTGGGGCTGCGGGGCTGTGGGCGCGGTGCGTGGGGTTGTCTGGGCACGGCCGGCTGGCTGGCTGGCTGGCTGGCTGTTCAACCAGGTGGAAATGGCAGCTCTGCTCCTCGCCTCCCGCCCGCTGGCTCCTCCCGACTCCGCTGGCTGTTCTGAGTTTGCCTGAGTGAGTGGAAACCACAGAGTGGTCCAGAGATAAATGTTCCAGAAACAGCGAAACAGTCTCCTGAAGAAAGGGCAGAGGCCTTTGGAGATCTCTTCACAAGCAGAAGAGAAGGCCATAGTACATAGGTAGCCAAATTGTCTTCACTTATCTGAGAGATGCGCAGGTCTGGTCCACGTGGGCGCCATTTGTTGTTAAAATTCGGAGGCTCCAGCTGGCCAGGCTAGCTTCACGGGTGGGTAGACAGAGACTCGAGAACACACGGCTGGGCAGGGAAGCTATATTTCTTTATTCAGAAACAACGATTCATAAACTAACCCAAACTAATCACCAAACAGAACTCTCCTGCATCCTTCTCACATGGCAGCGCCAAGAACTCTGGAACTCTGGAACTCTCTCAGGGTTCCTTGGGGCAGGGACAAGCGGGCCCGCGAAAACTAGCAGGACTGAACCAATTTTCTTGGCAGGGGGAGAGCATACAACAACTTTTTATTTTTTTTTTATCATTGTGGAATTTTATTTTGAAGTATAGAAGCTTTTCAATTTGTTGTAGTCCTATTTATGTAATCATGTTTTAATTTCATGTGCCCATGGAGTTCTGTCTCCAAATGCATCATCTTTGATATTAAAGGCCTGAAGTTTTACACCAATGCTTTTCTCTGTGTATTTTGTAGTATCAGGTCTTTTTATCTATTTGAGTCAATTTAGGTGTATGATGTTAAATGGTGATCCAATTTCTTTTTCCTGCATGTTGCTTTCCAGTGCTTTCAGCACCATTTGTTGAAGATATACTTTAAAAGTATGTGTATTCTGGTGTTTGGGGTATGGAATGCTCATTATTATTTAAAGACTTTGTTTCCATATTGGTTTTCTGCATGAATGATCTACTATATGAAGCTATAAAGTAGATGATATTTTTTTCTTTTATTTAAAGTTCTTTTATTATCTTTATTTATTGGATAGAGACATTCAGAACTCAAGAGGGAAAGGGGAGAGAGAAAGAGAGACACCCACAGCACTGCTTCACAGCTTACAAAGCTTTTTCCCTGCGGTTGTGGACTAGGGGCTCAAACCCGGGTCCTTGTGTTTTGTAACATGTGCACTCAAACACTGGTACGCCACTACCTGTCCTCAATATTTGTTTTTTTTATTCTAAAAACAGTAGTTATTGATGGAACCCAATGCTGAAGCAAAAATGATAAACAGAACTCCATAGTATGTTGGGAGTACCTGATTTAGAAACTGATTTGCTTTATTGCTCATTCTTCTATTTAGAATTAGAGTACAAATTTAAGTGTGTATAATTGATTTTGAAATTTATTTGTAGTAGTAACTTGAAAAGACATGAAGATTTGCTTTTTATTAAATCCTTATATTGGATAATCTTGCACAATCATAGGCCTATCTTTATTAATATAACTTCATTTTTATCATCATGATACTTACAGATTCTCTTTCAGGCTTTATTTATTAGTAATTTAATATTGATTTACAAAATTATAAGGTAACATAGGTATAATTCCACACCACCAGAGTTCTGTGTCCCCATTTTCGCCATCAGAAACTATAGAAGTTCTCCCAAGGTCACAGATATGAGTTTATTATTTCTATAACTGTATATGTCTATCTATATTTATATATATTTGTCCTTTTCCCCCCTAAGGTCTTGCCTTCTCTTCCTTTCTAAGACACACCTACACCTATTACTACTTCCAAGTGTCCTTCCTTTTTTCCTTTCTCTCTCCAGGTCCTGAAGGAATTGGAATTTGGATCCCTCTAGTCTTCCCCTAACATTTCTCTCCCTCTGGGAGTATGGATCAAAATTCTTTCTGGGGTGCTGAAGGTGGAGGTCTGGCTTTTGTAACTGCTTTTCCACTGGACACGGACATTAGCAGGTCGATCTATATCCCCAGCACATTTCTGTCTTTCTATAGTTGGGTAGGGCTCTAGAGAGTTGAGGTCCTGGGGCACATTGCTGAGGCCTTCTGCCCATGAAGTTCAGGATGTAATTATAACAGTATCTGCCATTTGGTGTCTGAAAGGCAGTGAGATATAAAGCAGGTCAATTTTCTAATAAACAGGAACCAATAGGTAGGAAGAGAGCAGATGAGAAAAGGGGTCTTAGGATGGAAAGAAGAAAAGTATTTTAGGTATGTCCTAGAGGCCTATGACTGTATTAATTTTCGCTTGAGCTTGATAGCTAACATGAAGGTGGACTGAAAACATTGTCTGGGAAGATGGCATCAGAGTTGAAAATAGGATCTCTTTCAGGTTTTAACCTTATTCCATTTCTTCATGCCTTGGTTTCCATTATCCTGTTTATCTTTATTTTTTTAAAAAATTAAATTTTTATTATCTTTACTTTATTTGATAGAGACAGCCAGAAATCAAGAGGGAAGGGGGAGATAGAGAGGGAGAGCAACAGAGAGACACCTGTAGCCCTGTTTCACTACTTGCAAAGCTTTCCCCCTGCAGGTGGGGACCAGGGACTTAAACTTGGGTCCTCATGCACTGTAATGTGTGCACTCAACCAGGTGCATCACCACCCACCCCCTCTTTATTTATCTTTCTAAACTGTATTTATTAATTTACTAATTTGTACCCTACTTGTGGTTGTGGACAGAGCATTTGTAAAGTTTTTTGTTGTTTTTTTTTGTCATATACCATTGAATTGAATTGACTTAAACAGTGTGTACTATTGATACTAATAACATTAACTACCAGGCTTCTTCCCACAAAAGACTTAAAAAGGGAGAGGCAAGCTCTGTGTGTCAAATAAATGTTGTTGCTGACTGTGTCAATATTAACATCTGTCCTTCCAAACACAGGTAGACCTTTGTTATGAGGCAGCATACGATTTCTGAAATCTGTTGCTAAAAATGCCTAACAACCCAATATCATAGAATTTCTTTTTTTTTATTTCTTTGTTGGAGGATTAATGTTTAATCGTGAACATGTATATGTGTCTTTTTTTTTTTTTTTACAACTCTTTTCGTTCTTTTACTCATAAGAAAGATGGTAAGTATAGATAGCACTTAGAGTACTATACACAAACTATATCTAAATGAGTTTCAAAGAGCATTAAAAATTAAAAAATACATGCATCCTTTTTTCCCTTAATCTGGCAACTGTTAAAGATAATGACTCAGATATCAGAATATCATCTGGTTCAAAATATTCCGAATCACCTACTGTTTGATCCATAATTTTTTAAGCTTAAACTAATAATAAACAACAAACCAACTTCAATTCTTAGCATAGGTTCTTCAGAGTTTGAACTCAAAGACCAGTGAATTCAGGAGTTACTGTTTCAGAGTACTTGCCATGACACATTTTTAAATGAAAAAATTTTCTTTCACCCACCTCTCTGATTACATTAGATTCATGTCAATTACATGGCTCTATTCTATATCTTCAGTAATAAAGAAATTTAAAGTTAGAATAAATTTTGAGTTCTATTTTTACAAGTATTGTTTAGAAGTCAGTTTATAAACCCTGTGACTTATGAAATATTTGTGAACAAAACTCCCAATGTCTCTGGAATGATTCAAATGAGAGTCTTGTATTAAGTAATTTATCATTTTTCATGGGGTGAGAACTGCCTTTCACAATTGCTCTGCAGTTGACCCTTTAGACGTTGTATTTTGAGTTAACAGATGAAAGTAAGGTTTCCCTTCAAGTGGTGGTTGCTAAGGGCAACTGGTACTGATGCCAAAAGATGAATACTCTACCTCCTTAGTATAATGCCTACTTTGTGAGCTAAATAAAGAGCTAAATTGCAGAGAAAGAAGTCATGTAAATGTGCAATATCAGGAATGGAATAGAAACAGGAGCATTAGAGTTGTGGAAATAAGAAAAATAGTTACTATTAGAACTTTCTTGGGATTGCCTGGCATTTTGAATAGATAATCTACTCTTGGGCTTTCTGCATTTCTGCCACCTTAGCTAGACAATTAGCATCACCTGCTAGAGCAGGTCTTTCTTTTGTAACACAAATGCATTCCATTAGTTCTTAGTGACTTTTGAAAAGTGCAGGTGAGGGGCCCAGGTGTTGGCACACCAGGTTAAGAGTATAGTACTAAGTGCACACAAGGACATGCCCAAGGATCCCAGTTGGAGCCACTGGTCTCACAAACAGTGAAGCGGGTCTGCAAATATTATTCTCTCCCCCTCTCTACTCTCCCTTCCCTCCTCTCTCAGTTTCTCACTGCCCTATCCAAAAAATGGAAAATATAGCTTCCAGGAGCAGTGGATTCACAGTGCAGGCACTTGGCCCATGTGATAACCCTGGAGGCAAAAAAGAAAAGAAAAGAAAATTGCAGGTGAGATTCTGATAGAATTTGTGGGAAGGTAATTGATAATGTTTTAGCCTTTCATGTTTAAAAATAAATAGCAAGTACCAGCACATTTGTCCTATCTTATTCAAACCCTTTGTAGTAGATAGTATTAGTTTTCTCTAACTTAAGCTGAATTATATATTTTTAAATCAACATTTAATATAATAGACTTCCTAATTTATAGCGACATTCATAATTTTTTTAGAGGGAGAGAGTGATACAACATCAAAGCTTCCTTGTGGATGCCAAGGTCAAACCTGTGTTGTGCTCATGGCAAAATAGCACCTTATCCAAGTCGACTGTAATATTTTGCTCAACCAGCATTCATAATTTCTTTGATCAAATTTTTCTATTTCAATGTCACTATTGCTATGATTTCAAATAGTCTCAAGAAATGTCTTTAGATATAAATTGTTGTGGAACTAGCCCATATTTGAGACCTTGGGAGAACTACTGCAGTTTTCCACGGTGAGGATGGGGGCAAAGAATTCTCGTGGTGAGAAGCATATGGAATTATACCCCTATTATCATAAAATTTTGTAAATAAATATTAAATAACTAATAAAAATAAATGAAAATAATCTTTCATAACAAACAAAAGAAATGTCTTCTTTCATAGGCATTACTATCCTAGACTACTGTCTTTCTTTACTGGCATCTTCTGTATGCCAGGAGCCATAGACTGACTAAGAAGATGAACATATTAACGATTAAGATCTTATGACCGATAATAAGGTCGTACATTGTATGTTACAGTAACACAGCAAAACTTGTTCACAGATTAAGTCAGATTTACCCTTGAGTTTGTATTAAAACACCACAGGTTCACTCCTTTTATTACCAAGCCTCCTGTGTATAACTAGTCTGCTCTTTCAGATGTCTCTTTTTCTCTACTTCTGAAACTAATTTGTTGGTTAATGAAGATAAACCAACTAGAGAAAATTGTTTCTCCTACAGTGGGATTCTCAAATATGGGTTCCTGTTTACACAAGACTATAAATACATGCCTCATCAGCATGAGTTTTTTTTTTTTTTTAAGCATTTAAGATAATGAATAAAGAAAGGTTGCTCTGCAGCCCACATTTTGGGGATGGTCAATTCCCAAGGCAATCCCAAAGTCAAGTGAGGTTTGCCCCCCACCCCTTCACTAGGAGCTTTGTTTTCCAGAGTATATCTTGACCCTCAACACTGGGAATATGGTCACTTTGGCAAAAGTCCAGAGGAATGCAGATGGACTGGTGAGACACTGCTTTGGTGTGATGCAACGTTTATGACAAAGAGCAATATGAAGACTAGGGAGGCAAAGAAGCTACATACTTTGAGAACATCTTGTATGCTCAACTAAGACATCTGGATTTAGTCTTCCAGACAGAGGTGGCACCTACTATTTTAATAAGTATAATCTTCCAGATAGGGGTGGGGGTTGGTGGGTTCCCTACTATTTTAATAAGGAGTATAATCATCATTTAATTTAATAGCAATGTGGAGAATATATTGGGTTTTTTGTAAAGATATTAAACTTAAAGATAGAAATTTATGAGTTGTAAGTATGTGCATAGTTTCATGCCATGAATGGGAGGACCTAGGGAAACAGGTATAATCAGACAAACAAAAAAATAAAAGAGCTCTTAAAAGTATCTGAGATTGGGATAGAAGGAGAAAGGACAAGGAACAATTATTAATGTGTTTTTAGAAAACAGGTGAGGAGGATATTTTTAGACATAGATGTTGATAAGGAGTGCTAAATGTTGCCCAAGAATCCAGTAGGATAGTAAATTGTAAAGTATCAGAGGACTGGAAAACTTGAAGGTAATTTGAACCTTGGTGCTGTTTGGCTTTATTTCATAAGGTCTTTGGATGTTTTTTACTGCACTTCACAGATGGAGGCTGATTTTTTCAGCTAGAGACAGAGGGAGAGAGGGAAAGACTCACATCACTGAAGCTTCCCCTCCTGTGTGTTGGGTCTTATTCATAGCAACACAGACACCCTACCAAGTGAGCTATCTTGCCAGGACCAATAAGCTCTGAGATCTTAGAGAAAAATAGTAGTGGGATAATAATTTCTTTCTTTTCTTTTTTCTTTTTTTCCTTTTCTTTTTTGTTTCGTTTCTAGTAGAGCAAAAGTTTTTCTTTGGAGATAACAAAAGAAACAATAATAGGAAAACAAAGCTACTTTTATGTCTGTAAAGGGAGTCCTAATGAATTAGCACTGATCACTGATAGTTGTTTTAATCATATCATTTGCTAAGATTCCATAAAAACTATTTCAGACAGGCAGATATCTTATTTTATTATTTTTATCATTGGAACTGTTTTTAATTAGGGAGGGTTAATGGTTTACAGTAAATACAATTATTGGTACATGTGTAAAATTTCTCAGTTTTCTGTAAAACACAACCACTCCCTAGGCCATGTCCTCCTCCACTATCTTGCACCAGAACCTGAAAGTCCCCTCACCATCCTCTCTGTCCACAGTCCTTTACTAGGCATATATTTTAATTGAATAGCTATTAGGCAAAAGTATTATAACTAGCCACACCATTGACTTAATTTAGAGAGTTACAGACATTATGATTATTATCTTATTGTTTTCTTATTATTTTAAAATGTAGACAGGCAAAGATGATGAGAAAGAGAGAGAGAGAGAGGAAGAAAGCAATCGTAGCACCCAATCTTAGCACCCAAACATAGCACCTTTACTGTGGTGGTGGGCCTCTAATCCCCTTTTAGCACTCCCCCCTCCTTTCCCTTTTTAAGCCTTGAATTAGCTGAAGTAGACTATAGTCTGTTACTATTTCATCCTTTATTTTTCTAGATTTTATGTGATTCTGGGATCAAATTCAGGACCTTAAGCACACAAGACATATACTCTACTGCTGAACCATTCTCTGGTCCTTAGTTCATTTTAACTTGAAATAAGACTGGATTCTTTTATAGCTGATAATTGGCTCAATCTGTATAGATATTTTGTAGAACTTAGAGAAACTAAGTAAATTTGGGAGAGTCTATGTTCTGTGACCCAGGAATTATACTTGTATGTGACAATTTTAAAAGTTTTTATATATGTTTATAGTGATAAGGACAAGATTTTTCATAGCAATAATTTTCATAATGAAAACATAGTATACGTCTGTTGAAATCACATTTTAATAAAATTATGTTAATTATATAAAATAAACCTAAAATAATGTAAATGTATAAACAATAATTGAGAAAATATAGTTATAAAGTATTCAAAAATTAGACATTAGTGTGTATTTATACATTAGACACTAGTGTATATACTACTCTGTTGTTAGGCATATTATACACAACAAGGCATAATTACATGTAATTAATTTCTATTTTAAACCAGTGTATTTCTCTGGTATAAGAAAGAAATAAGTAGACATCCTCAAAAGAGATACAAGTTAGTAAACAGGCAAGATTTACTTTTCATTTTTAGTATAGTGTTTTTATATAATGCGAATGACATTTATACTATTTGCTGTGAATAATAATGAGAGGTACTTTAATGTTCTTCAGGATCTCTCTACTTAAAAAGAAATAACAGCATTAGATAATATTAACTTAAAATACTAGTGAATTAGAGATATATTTATTTATCTTTTCTTTTTTAATTTTTTTTTATATTTATTTATTGGATAGAGACAGTCAGAAATCAAGAGGGAAGGGAGAGACAGAGAAAGAGACAGAGAGATACCTGCAGCACTGCTTTACCACTTGTGAAGCTTTCCCCCTGCAGGTGGGGTCTGGGGGCTTGAATCTGGGTCCTTTCACCTTGTAACATGTGTGCTCAGCCAGTGCGCCACCTCCCAGCCCCTTATTTATTTATTTTCTCTTGTGTGATTTCACTGTTCCGATGCCTATTTATTCATTCAGATAGACATAGAAAGAGATGGGGGAGATATCACAGCACCAGAGCTGCCATAGGGGTAGTAGCATTCTCAAGGAAGAAAGAGATAATCCATAGTTTGAAATGTAGTAATTTTTACTTTAAAAAAAATTAGCACTTAACAGTGATAATGGCAATTCAATAATACATTTTGGCAATTATACTGAAAAAATTATACTGAAGATAACAGGTGCTCAGAGTGCTTATGATTTCTAGTACCTCATAGTTACAATCAACTTTGCATCATATGTAATTTCCCTATTTTACTGTGTACATCAGCACTGGGAAGCTGATAGGATATTTGTTTAGCTTAGTCTCCAAAGTTTATATGTTATACAACAGTTGGTCATTAGTGTCAACTGGGGTTTACTTTTGTGATTTCATCTTACTTATGAACCACATTTTCTCTGTCAAACAGTAGTTTGAAAAGTTTGGATTCTGTAGTTCTCAGAGTGTTTTTTTTTTTCTTTATCAGTAATCTAGATTTTACTTTCGCCTTTGTCTTGCTAATTATCCACTTCTGGACATTGCTTGCAATGTGAAGGGAGCAAAAAGGATACAAGGAAGGAATAAGGGGTCATGTAGAAGAGGTAATAGAGTAATTCATGATGAGTCACAGCTGTGTTTATTCCCACTTCTACTGGAATTCAGAATACAAATTCTAGGTTTATTCCTGGCAGAATATATATTTTTTCTTGAAAATATATGCAAAGAAAACAGGTGAGGTGAGGGAAGGAAAACAAATTGTTATCTAAGATGAATGTCAGAAATAGAATATTTAGAATAAATTGGGAAGTGTTGTTCCAGTCTATATGGCAGGAAATATTTATGAAATGATTGTGCTCAGGTTCAACCTAATAATGAAGGAAGATGACACCAATGGCTAAATGCCAACGACCTCCCCTTTGGAGATTCATAAAATTCTCTTATGGTGGGTGGGGGGAGAGAAATTTAAATAATAATTTTATCACAGCAACTGAGCAAGACTTTGCTTAGTTCTTCTATTGAGCTTTAAAATTAATGAGTTAGGACAAAAAAATTCTATTGTGAGATTAAAATTATCCAACTTGGATGCTGAGACCATCAAATTCATTAGAAAATAGTTAACCTCATTACTTTATTGTGAGTTATAAAACTATTACAGTTGAGAATGAGCAATACCCTGATTAATCTCAAGGATTTATAATTCGATGAGTTGAAACATTTTAAATTAAGGATAATTTGGTCAAATAATTTTTACTCCTAGCCATCTACATTGTTCTATACTGAGATGAAATGGCTTATTTTAACTTTGATTAATTTGAAAATTTAGCATAGCATGTAAGGTTAGCTTTAAGTACTCATTTATGTTTCCCTTATTACTTTTCTAGATGTGACTAAATAATTATCATTCATTACATCTATGTTTCAAATTTCATGCTTTCATGCATCATATCTTACTTCATACACATAATTATTCCCTATTCTGCTTTTTGTAAAGGAAAATAGCTGAACCCATTATAAGGATTTGTTTGAGAAATAAATGAGATTACTTATATTAAATAATTAGAGTAGAAGATAATAGACACATAGGATTTTGGTAATCAAAACAATCATGTAAGATGGCACTGTTATTATCCTATTTTTTTTTGTTTTAATGTACATAGCTGGCAAAACTGAGATCCAAATTCAGTTTTGTTTGGTTTCAGAGTCAGTCTCTTAGATGTACTCTGAGTGAAATAACAGGTTTTTTTTTTCTTTTTTCTTCTTTTAGTTTGGCATATACCAATCTTATTAAATCATGCTTTTAATAATCCTGTCACCCAGAGTCGGGTTTAGCACATGTGGCGCAAAGCACAAGGACCAGTTAAGGATCCCGGTTTGAGCCCCCGGCTCCCCACCTGCAGGGGAGTCTCTTCACAGGCGGTGAAACAGGTCTACAGGTGTCTATCTTTCTTCCTGTCTTCCCCTCCTCTCTCCATTTCTCTTTGTCCTATCCAACAACAATGACATCAGTAACAATAACAGTAACAACTACAACAATAAAACAAGGGCAACAAAAGGGAATAAATATTTAAAAAAATAATAAATAATAATCCTATCACTGCAGTAGCTCCATTCTGCATTCTGGCCCATTCAACTCTTACCCGCTCTTTTTTTTTTCTTTTGAGATTTATATTGTTTCAATGTAGTTTCTACTTTTAGAGCACAAATGTGACTTTCACCTGCAGTGCCAACTGTTAGATGTGTCATAGGTAATTTTACCCCTAGTATAATAACCAAAATGTTAGATGCTTTTTAAAATTTAAATTACGGTCAGCATAAAATTATCAATAAAACTATAACTCTTGGGAGTCGGGGCGGGGGGTAGTGCAGCAGGTTAAGCGCACGTGGCGCAAAGCGCAAGGACCATCGGAAGGATCCCGGTTCCAGACACTTGCAGGGGATTCGATTCACAAGAGGTGAAGCAGGTCTGCAGGTGTCTTTCTCTCCCCCTCTCTGTCTTCCCCTCCTCTCTCCATTTCCCTCTGTCCTATCCAACAACGACTACAACAAAAAACAAGAGCAACAAAAGGGGAATAAATAAATATTAAAGAAAAACAACCTATAACTCCTGTACTCGATGGCAAACCATAATGCTTTCTTGAGAAGGAAAGCAAGAGTAGAATTGAAAACATTGTTTTGAGAAGCTTTCATAAACTACAGATCTGTAATTTGTTTATACTCTGAATCTACTGGGTAATCAAATCTATTCTTTTCTTGAAGCTGTGTATTTTCCTACTGATTGGAAAAGTAAGGCAAAATATTATTATGCCTTTAATGTTTAGATTTTCTGTAAATCTGGGATCAGATGACATTTTCACTTTATTTTAAAATTCTGTTTACTAAGTTCATTCATGGTTTCAGCTCATTTTAGAAATACCATAGCAACAACAGTAAAACAAACAGAAAATGGTGGGAACTTATTACTAAAAAAATTGAAATTATGAGGTTAGTAAAATATTATTATTAATCAATATTTAATAGCTAATACCATTATTCATATAATATAATTATATAACAATTCTATAATTATAACCTATGTATAATATGTAAATGTATATTATATCATCTATAATATAATCATAATAGTATTATAATATGATTGATATAAACATTAATATTAAATTAACTCTTTGGGTGATTGATACATCATCTCTTGGTCCACCTTATAGAAGTTCACATGTTCCAGCTAAAGATAGAATTATTTTAATTAGAACTTTGTACTCGGTTTCAAGGACTCTAAAGTGAAAAGGTAGGAGGGAGTTGAGATGGCATTGTGGTCTCAATACACTATGGTGGGCAAAGATGTCAAATGGTGGTGGGTATGATGTGCAGACACCAGTCCCAGGAAGACAATAAACTGTGCACATGTATTAACACATATTCTGTATTTCATTATTTTCCCATTAAAGAGACTGAAAAAAGAAAGAAAAAAAGCTTCTTACACATGAATGTTGTTATCCAAAAAAATCATCAATGAAAATATTTATGCTATATTGAAAAGATTAATTGAAAATCACAAAGCATTTAAGACTATACCTCACCTTCATGCTCTCAGGACCCATTTCTGTTTTGCTCAAAACAAAAATCTATTTTTACTTCTGAAAAGCAAGTACCAATATTGTGATAAAAATTTTGTTAATAAAATGATACCAAAGAATTAATAGCAGTGGCACACTGGGTAAAACATGCACTACCATGCACAAGGATCCACTTTCAAGCCCCTAGTCCCCACTTGCAGTGGGGAAACTTCACAAATGGTGAAGCAGTACTGCAGTTTTCTCTCTCTCTACCTCCAATTCTGTCCTGTAAAATAAAGTAAAATAAAATAAAATAAAATGTGCTGTTTTATCATTTCTGTAGTTAATTTGTGGTTTAGCTAGTAAACCTTGAATTATATCACTGTACATCACTAAGAAGTTATTCAATTCATTGTTTCATTCTTCTCCCATTAGAAATTATACAGTAATTCATAACATTAGACTTATTCTTTAGAGATTTTATTCTATAAGACTTGGCTAATTTAACTTGGAATTTTTACTAAATATAGCAACAGAAAGAAGTATACTATTGAACTCATTAAAATACCACTCAAAGTGTAGTTGTATTTTTCTTTCTAAGATGACTTATGAGAAGTTCAAAAAGAAGTTCCTTACTAGCTGCTGAAAATCTGTTATCTTTCTCATTAAACCAAATCATAAAGACTTGAGTTGTGACTATGAAATAGAAAAGTTTCTGTTTATATACATTGAGAGATTATTTTAAATATTTTGTACTATTACAAAATTATTCCCATTATAATTTAAATTCGAAGGATATCTGTTTTAA